>NC_067169.1:108727006-109014506 GCF_903995435.1 Acomys russatus
GAGCAAAACTCTTCTCTAGAGTTGATAGCAGCTGGACTTAATATTAAGCCTGCAATTTCTCAACATTTAGAGACTGGACCACTATTCCTAGCTTGATTAACCGTTTTTTTTTTCAATTTTATTTGGGCCCCTACAGGTATTATTTGACCCAAATCAGCCAGAAGAAACTTTAAGAGAAAGATGCCCCATTTCCCTTAAGGGGGTTGGGTAGGTTTTCTTTTGCTTTCTTGGGCTATAGATGTTTATTTTCATTGGTAGGTATGGAGATAGGGGTTGAAAAAAAGGAAAGAGGAATACAGAAATCTATAGAGATGATAGGACAAAAAGTAGATAATTGAATCCACTCCTCAACTTAAGGCCTTCATTGTTATTCACAAATAAGGTTAATTTTAATTCATTGATATGAAATTTTGTATATTGGTATAAAATAAGTTTAGTTTTGATACATTGAAATTGAATTCAAATTTAATATTATTCTTCACATTATACTTCTATTCTAACATGAGGGATTGTACATATACAGCTCAATTAATACATGGTTTACTTTCAATACTCTGATAGTGCTATTGCAGGCTGTTTAGGATAATTAAGTAATACAAGGCAATTGTTAGTTGATCAACTCATGGTTATGTCAAGTATAGGAATATACATCTTAGGTTTAACAGATAGGTATGATTATACAGATAGATAAGAAAAATAGTTAGAAATGGGTTTCAAAAACTTCAGAAACCTACAGAATATGACATTTAAAATGTTTTTTATCATTTTAGGGGGTATTAGTTTCAAAATAATATATTGTGACTTGTATCACCAGCAAGGCTGGCTAATACTAATACTCTTCCTCTTTCTCCTCCTCCTATTCTTTCTCTTTTTAGATTTAAAAAGATGCATTTGAGTGCTTTGTCTTTTGTCTGCATGTATGTATATGTACCACATATATGCTTGGTGCCCAAGAAGGTCAGAAAAGGGAATTGGATCCCCTGAAGCTGGAGTTTTAGATGCTTATGAGCCACCATGTGGGTATTGGGAATCAAACCCATATCCACTGTAAGAACAGCCAATGCACTGAACTACTGAGCCATTTCTCTAGCCCCAGTGCATTCCAGTGGTATTCTTCCAGCTTAAAATGTTTCACACTTTCTCTTTCTATCCCGTTAAAAAACAGATTAGTTATATTCACTAATTTCTTATAGTTTTTCAGATGTCAAGGACTCTGAGATTACCAAAACAAATATTCTGTTCTAGGAGCTAATGACAGAGATGCCAGGCAAATCAACTATGATGTAATGTGGCAAGAATTATGGTAGATGAAGCAGAGATGAGGGCACCTTGTGGGAAGTGGCATTTCACTTCAAACATTAATGCTAAGGAACAAGGGAACCAGCCTGTACAGAGGGAATACTATGAATAAGCTCAGCCTGTGAAGGTAAAAAAGCCTAGCTTAATATGTGTGATGAGCAGGGAGGAGCATGAATAGTTTGTGAAAAATGGGGGAAGAAATGTGGGCAGGGATTTGCTCATAAGTCACGCTGACAATCAAGAGCTGTATCCTCTAGCAGACAATCTTCCAGCATATTTAGGAAAAAACAGACTTTCTGACACCCTTCACAGAACAAACAAAGCACTAATACAGTTGACTCTTTCACAAACACTGGGAATCACTTTTCTGGAAGAAATTATGATTGTACTGTAGATGATCTAGATAAAATCACAATCACAAGCGTATTCACACCTAAAATAAGTTGTTGAAGTATAATACACTGAAAGCATTTTTCCCTTTACAGTTGTTGGTTACAGATGAGTTACCACCCTGGAAAAGAGGAGTATCACAAAAAGATGAAGGAGACTTAAGAAAAGCCAATGGGGCATGTCCCATGAAAGTCTTCACTTACCAGGAAATTTGGACAGAGGGGAGGACATCCTATTGGGACTCTAGATGAGAGGAGCATGGGAGAATAGCAAAGTAGAAGGATCCAGAGGGTCCTAGAAACCTACAAGAAGAACATTATGATAGACAGATTTGGGCCCAGGGGTCCTGCTCAAACTATAGCACCAGCCAAGGACAATACAGGCGGTAGACTTTAAACCCCTACCCAGATCTAGCCAATGGGCAGAACATTCTCCACAGTTGAGTGGAGAGTCAGGTATGACTTTCACATGTACTCTGGTGCCTCATATTTGACCACGTCCCCTGGAGGGGGAGACCTGGTGGCACTCAGAGGGAGGATAGCAGGCTACCAAGGAGAGACTTGATACCCTATGAGCATATAAAGGGGGAGGAAGTCCCCTTCAGACACAGTCATAGGGGAGGGGAGTAGGGGGAAAATGGGAGGGAGGGAGGAATGGGAGGGTACAAGGGAGAGGATAACCATTGAGATGTAACAAGAATAAATTAATTTAAAAAAGGAAAAGCCTGGAGCAGAGCAACTACAAAATGAGCCAATCCACATCGATTTACCTCTTTCTATAAACTAACACAATGGTGGTCAGCATTCAATTAGAGCTCCAGATACTTCTGGGCATGCCATAAGCCTACATATTTTCTGAGAAGAAAGTTTGAGGATCACTTCTGAATGTAGGAAGTTGAAGGGTTCCTATTTATTTTAGGTATTATCATTGTTGTTTCTAGAATGGGTCTCTGTAGACCAGGGTGGCATCAAACTCGCTATTCTCTTGCCTCAGACTCCCAAGAATTGCAAGGATGTTTCACACTCCCAGGCTTTGCTGAAGAGTTTTTGGTGGGGCCTACCCTTGAGATCCATGAGTTCCCTGTGACTTGAGCAAGAGGAATATGTAGTATTAAGTTAGCCGTAAAAATTCCCAGTAGTGCGATACAGTTATATTTGGCAGACACAAGGGAAGAACCTCAAACTAGGGATGCCTGAGTATGACATGACACAGACAGCCTGTAAAATGACTGGTTAAAAACAAGATCTGTCACTCCACAGTGCATGTAACATCGTGTTGTACACCCGAGATCCATACAATTTTCATTAGCCAATTACACTTTGTAAAGCTGGAAAGTAAGATGAAACCAAAATCAATGGTGGTACAGGATTCAAGGGTGGAAAGTCCTTAGGAAAACGGTAGAAAAATAATTCAGGAGAAGAAAAGAGACAGCACTAAACCAATGGACAGGACATTCTCCACAGTTGAGTGGAGAGTGGGGTCTGACTTTCACACGAACTCTGGTGCCCCATATTTGACCACGCCCCCTGCATGGGGAGGCCTGGTAGCACTCAGAGGAAGGATAGCAGGCTACCAAGAAGAGACTTGATACCCTATGAGCATATACAGGGGGAGGAGGTCCCCCTCAGTCACAGTCATAGGGGGAGGGGAGTAAGGGGAAATGGGAGTGAGGGAGGAATGGGAGGATACAAGGGATGGGATAACAATTGAGATGTAATATGAATAAATTAATAAAATATATTTAAAAAATAAAATAAATGCTAAAAAGCATTCAGCCAAAATTATAACTGAGCTAATAGCAGAAGCAGCAGTTTCAATGTTATGTTGTGAGCAAAAGTCAGGCTTCAGGGGCCTGGAAATGAAGAAGGGGAGCAGGAAGACTGAACAACTCTTTCTTGAAGTTGATCACACAAACAAGCCCTGATTGCCTGTCCGAGGTCCCTATAGCAACCTCTCCCTTGAGCTTGGCTGAGCCAAGCTGATCTTCACAGGGCTTCTGTAAACCGAACATTCTATAATTGTGTGTAGTTGGCCTGGGACACAGCCTTGAGCCCGAGTATGATCACTTGTCTAAGAACCAAAGCCTCTAACTTAGACTGATCAAAGTCTATCATTTGCTTTGAAGCCACCTCCTTAGCAGATGTAGTGAAAAAAAAAATTGCATAGGTCTGGGCCCAGGACAGGATGCTGAAGCGTGGGAGGGGAAGACGGCAGGTGCTAACTACAGAGGCAACATGCCTAGCAGAGCAGTGTTTGTATTTCCTATGTGTCTCTTAAAACAGCTTTGTAGGGATCTCCAAAGCCATCTCATCAGTTCCTCCATGAGGTTGGGATGTGAGAGAGGGATTTCCACAACTGTGTTTCACTTGAAGCTTATCTGATATGACATCACAATGGCCATTGATACGTGTGTGATCCTGAACACAGTGTTACAACTGGAGGCGATTTGGCCATTGTTACTTTTCCATCTTATACAGTTAGTAATCATTTGGAAAAATCATTTTTTAGGCTAAGAAACCCTTTAAAGATGGGGATATTTATATTATATAAGATGCCTCAAAAGTCTTTTCCATCTCCATCTTTACTTTCACCAAAACCTTTATGTAGAGGCAGAGAGAGGCAACAGGGCTTCCTAGGGATCTGGTGGGCATTTATTGATACAGCAAGGACTAGATCCAGGTGTCCCAGCTGAAGCTTATTTTTCTTATCCGCAGCCACACAGCAGCATAATGGACTGTAACGGTGGAGACAGGCAAAGTGGCCAAGTCAGGCTAATGCTTCTCCCTTAGCCTCATTCCCCGAATTGTGACCTAATTTCCCCAAACACTGTAGTTAGATTTGCCTTTCAGCAGAGGTATTTTTTTCTTAAATTCTCCTTCCAGCTACATCTTATTTAACCAATGTGGAGCCATTTTTTTTTTTTTTTTTTGTTTATGACATGTGCTTTTGACTAATGAGCTGGCAAGAGTTTATTGAGCTTACAGATTAAAGAAACAAAGTCTTGAGAAGCAATTAATTAGTGGCGCACACGGCAGGAAATCAATCCATATTTTTGCTAGCACTGTTTCTTTTTCTTTATACCACGTTTCAGATTTATGTTAGTAAGATTGAAATGGAAATAAGTTTATTACTAGTGGACTCATTTGTCACTTTCCTTGAAACTGGTGAGCCCCAACATTCAGACAGCAATAGGAAAATACTGCCATTGTCTCTTAAGAAGTCTGACATTTCAAGGCAAGAATGAATGTATGGAAGAAGAAACTCGTTTCTTCTTTACTAACAAAAGGGAAAGCCTGGAAGTGAATGGTATGGGTGTAAGTTTAAAAAAAAAAAAAGGAAAGAAAAGAAAAGAAAAAACCTTTACGTAACTTTTTTTGCTGGGACAGAAGACTACGAAGCACATTTTCCAGGAAGTGTGGGCTGCGACGATTATGCGCTCTTAACTACTCCTGAGTAAGGTGGCCACTTTGACAGTCTTCTCATGCTGCTTCTGGCACCTTCTTGGTCAGAAGACAGCATTTCAACTTGAACCCAGCATGATAGAAACATACAGCCAACCTTCGCCCCGATCCGTGGCTACTGGACTGCCCGCCAGCATGAAGATTTTTATGTATTTACTTACTGTTTTTCTTATCACCCAGATGATTGGGTCAGTGCTTTTTGCTGTGTATCTTCATAGAAGATTGGATAAGGTAAAGTGACCTAAAGCCTTCATTAACTGAATTGGGGTGGGCAGCGGGGGCGGGTCTGACTGATCTGTGGACCAGTTGGTTGAGGTTCTGCCCAAGTGATGGTGGACAGTAGAAACTTTAGATTGATTGAGATCTTCTGCCATAATACTTGCTGCCTAGAAAGTGGAGCCTCACATTTTTTACCTGTGACTAAGAATTTAGGTTCTGAAATCAGACAGCCTGGCTTCAGATCTTAGCTTGGTGTTTAACTGCTCTGAGATTCTGGGCATGCCACTTCATATTTCTACTTTTCTTTCTGTGTCAGGGAAATAGAGATAGATATGGTACCCATGCCACACATCAAATGAGTCTAGCCTTGTAAAGCACTCAGAATAGTACGTGGCACGCAGTGTATGCTAGACTCTAGTTATTTCCTAAAGTTTGCTTTAGAAAATAAATTATTTTTCCCCATGAAGACAACTAAAATAAAGTGAGCTACAGAAAAAGAGCAATGTCTTGATCCGAAATTCCATTGTGTTTTTGGATTAGTACAGACATGTTCGATCTCCTCAATTTGCATTTTTTTCAAGTCGGAATGGTGCTGTCTATACAACTCTTCAATATCAAGTGCCATTGCAAGCTGCTCTGTGCTCCTCTGAGGTGTTTTACATGCTTAAATGATTGGGGAGACAGGAACAAGAGAGGACGTGAAGGGAGCAGAGTATATTAAAAAAGTGACTTCAGGATTGACCTTCTTTTCATGTGCTGGTTCAGTTCCACTAAGAGGAACATGGGCTGTGTCACAAAATGCCAATCCCAGATGACCTGGAGAAAAGTAATCAAGTACTTAGATATTTCTAACAGTGTGGGAGTAAGGACGATGGCTAGGCAACAACAACTGGGTGACTGTGTTTTCTCTGAGATCATCAGCTGGCATTTCTTGAGATGAGGACCTAAATAAGGGTCATGAAATTTCTATCAATATGAGGAGAGGCAGTGACAGGTAAGGAGAGTGGAGACAACCTGTTTGCCTACTCAAACTGGATTTCACTGCTGAGCAAAGAGATGGGTTCTGTGTCTGAGTGTTTGTTTTTCCAATCGTGCCTGTATAGAGACATGAAGAGAATGGGGAAGTGGTATCCCATATAGACTCATATGCGCTCTAATATTTAAGCGAACCCTTAAAAACTAGCAAAACCATTGGTAAACTGCACAATATTTTTTGTTTTTTCAGTTGATTGATCTTGGATTTTTTTATTTTAATTCACAGCAACACTACTGCCTCAGCCTACAGGTTAGGAGACTACAGATATGTTCCACCATGCTTGTATTGGCTCTTGTTTTGAAAATTAAGAATTTACATTAAGACAAAAAAGTTGTATGGCATGAGTTGACAACACAAGTTCCTCACATTCATTTAATTACACAAATATTGAAAGAAGAAAATATATCATTCACTTTGGGGCTGAGAGATAATTTCTTTAAGCATGCAAATGCTTTCTACAGGCACAAAGGAAATGAGAGATGTACTTACAAATCCACATTTTGAAAGAACTCTTTTATAAAGCCCCGTGTTTTGAACACTGCCATGAAGTAGGCAAACTAGATCAACAGCAAACTACCTTATGGCTGGTGGGAAACATGACAATTATAGGCTATTACTCCTGTGGCTCACTGAGAACCATAGACGCTTCATGATGATAAGCCGTTAGAATAGCTGTGATTTCTAGCCAGAGCCGCAGATAGCATGACATCTGAATCAGTGGCTTTGTTAGGTTGCTAAACGGCAAGTGCCAAACAGCAATAATCCATCAGAATAACTTAAATGATTCCCCATTCATGCTTTCACAGTCCTCCTCCCTTCCCTGCCATGGGAGTGAATGTGGAGGCAGACATCATTAGCTGCATTCTTCTTCATTATGACATTTCTCATAAGCCTGTTATTTCACAACAGGTAGAAGAGGAAGTAAGCCTTTATGAAGATTTTGTATTTCATAAAGAAGCTACAGAAGTGCAACAAAGGAGAAGGACCCTTGCCCTTGTTGAACTGTGAGGAGATAAGAAGGCAATTTGAAGACCTTGTCAAGGTAAGGCATTCAGTTCCTGGCAGATTTCGCTGAGAAGTCTTAATACATTTCCTAGTTCTACAAAGTGAATTCTGACCTGGAAAGGTTTGAAATGGTAATCAGTGGTAGTGGTCACACCTGGAATCTCAGCACTCAAGAGACCAGAGCAGAAGGACAGACTGCCATGAGTTCCAGGCCAACTTGGTCTACAGAGTGAGCCATTATCAAGATGTGTTGCATATAAACACACACATGCACATATATACATGGATACATACACATACGTATAGGTAGGTGTGCTCATTTGTGCATACAAAAAAAGAAGACAAATGGATAAAACAAAGAGCAAAGTTGGACATGTGCACGCTACTGAATAAAAAAGTTTTCTCTGAAGAAAATAGATATGCTAATGTACATCTACACATGCCCATCAGTGCACACATGTGGCTGCCACACAGAAGTTACACAGTATATACAGATGTATTTTATATTTCTGTATTTCTCCATCCAACCTTTGATATCTTTCCATTGTGAAGCCAAGGTCTGATCTCCATTTCTCTCTCTCTCTCTCTCTCTCTCTCTCTCTCTCTCTCTCTCTCTCTCTCTCTCTCACTTTTGTTGTTTGTTTTTTTTTTTTCAAGACAGAGTTTCTCTGTATAGAGGTGGCTGTCCTGGAGCCACTTTGTAGACCAGGCTGCCTCTGCCTCCCGAGTGTACCAGCACTGGCTAGCCCTGATCTCCATTTCTTATGGAAAGTAGTAATGGTTGGCTGGTGCCATCTTGGCGGGCCGTAAGGGAAGCTATTGCCTGTGATGACAGTACTGAGCACTCCTGAGGACTGATCCAGGCTTCAGTGCCTATTGAATGATGGGAGGGATGTCAAGTACTGTGAGCTGTGAGCTCGGGAATTTCCCTTTTGCTGTATGAAGGAGTGTGGGGAATGCTGGCTGCCCATTTGCAGTACTGCTCACCGTAGCGCCATGGAGCACTACTCACTCATAGAAGCATTTCATGCTAAAAACTTGAAGCCTTCTAAACAACCAGGCTGTGTCATCCAGTACCTGAGTATCTAAAACAAGAATTCCAGATTTTTTTTCACTTATTAGTGCCGCACAAACACAAGCTCAAGGTGCTCTCTTTTCATGAAACAGAATATCCCATTTCCCTTCAGAACACTGACTCTAACACCTTTGGCCATCCATTGGATAATTTATGGATTGCTCTAGGAGAGACACTTAACGTTGAGGGCAGCTCTGTGTCAGGTGGGTGGCCATTTGAACAAACCAACAGAAATTCATTTTTATGTACAGATAACGTGTAATTGATTGATGGAGTAGAGAGCTCACAATCTTACTTCATTTGTAAATCTGTGACACATATGAAAGGCAGAGTACAACTTGCGAGACTTGCTTCTTTCCTTCCACCGTGTAGGTCCTGTGGATTGAACTCAGATCCTTGGCCTTGGTAGCTGGTGTTTTTCCTCGCTCAGCCACCTCACTGTCCTCTCCAGATCTTATTTTGGAGCTTAATATGTGTCCTTCGATACCATCAACAAGGTGTAATTCAATCCAGTGAAGATGATTCTAAAAGCTTATTCCTACTCAACTTACTGGGATGAAAATAGAGTTCAAACCTGCCACTGTCTTTTAAGTTCTTTATATTATGTAGAATGTATTTATTTATTTATTGAGACAGCCTCAAGTAGCTTAGGCTGGTCTTAAACTTGCTATGTAGCTGAAGACTTGTTCTTCTGATCCTCCATATTCTAAGCTCAGGCATACCACACTATGTTCAGCTTAATATAGATTTTATTGTTTCCATTCTCTATAATGACTGTTTTCCAATTTTATTATGCAAAGTTATAATGTACCATGTGTGTATTAACCCTGTCTTCCATGATCTAGGGTTTACGCAAAATTCCTAACACTGTATTTGCAAGACTGGTGTGTTTGGGAAATATCTTAGGTTTCTCCAGTGCTTAGAGTTCTGGAGTCTAAGACTCTCTAAGAACACTACCAGCTCCGGCCTGTTCTCATGATCAGTCTTCGAGTTTCTTGAATTGCAGTGAAAGTGGCTTGGGTTTCTGTTTGCTTTTGTTTTTTCTCCTTTTCTTTTTCTCACAGAAAGGTTTTGCAAGTGACCTGCCAATTCCCTTTGTCCTCATTCAGTCAGATGTAGGAAAGCATTCAGAATCCTGTACTTAGGATACAAGTAAGGAAGAATCAGTTCTGCTTGTATAAAAAATATGCAAAACTTTTTAGGCATATCAGCCAAGGCCCTAGTAATGTACTATTTACCTACTAAGGATGCCCCTAGCATCTGTTGCAGTGGCTATGGAGCCCCAAGTACTGTCATCTTTACGTAGGATATAAAAAAGCTGAGAGGCAAAGTTGTCCAGCAGTTAATCCTCCTCTATAGACTGATGCCTCTTTAGGTCAGCATTTCCCTAGAAGTCTTATCCAGAAACAGTATTTGGAACTGGTTAGCCCAGCAAGCCAACTATAGCCTAACTCCAGATTAGATTTGTGTTTTTTCAGCTAGTATTAGCAGGTTTTGGACTCTGGCTGGCCCACAGTAACCTTGAAGTCACAGGGCCTCCTGGAATGCTAGAAATAGCAGGTGTAATTCTCAGTTCTTAGAATTTCAGTCTTCTCCCTACCATCTCTACAAAGTGGCCACCCAATATTCATTTAAATACCTGTCATGACAGAGAGCTCATTAACTTCTGAGACAAGTACCGTGGAGCTCTCACTGTGGAAGAAAGGAGTAAAGGCTCGTCTTAGGGCAAGTAAGGCATCACATTGAACAGCATAATTACACATTAAAATCTACTTTGATCAGCATCTGGTACGGTCAGTTTCTTGCCTATTTGGCTATAAACTTTTGAGGTGCCTCTGATGACATCAAATCATTTCCATTTCCGATTAAAGGGCAATAAATAGATCCCTATCTGCTATGTAGAATTTCCATTGAGGGAGAAATCTTTAATCCAAGATTTTTCTGAAATTTGACTTTAAAAAGGCTTTCACTTGAAGAGTAAAGCCAAAGGGGGAAAAAGGTTCTGGGGAGTGGGGGAAAGTTCACCAAAAGGCAAGGTTGGGTACATAAAAGACAAACTTTGCTGACTTCACATTTTCATCTGGGCCAGGCCCCAAACCCACTGCAAGCAGCTAGCATACAAGTATCTCAACTTCAATCATCACACACACACATCAGTGTTTGAAAAGACACCCAACAGTCATTTGTTTACTTGTTATCTTGCAAACATTTTCCTGTTGCCACATTGTCATAGTGTCCCACTATAGCTCAAATGGAAAGTTGTTCTGTATAACCCATGTGAGTGTTACAAGGCTCAGAGCCCCTTTGGGGCTCTGTGCTTTACACCCTCACATCTGGCAACCAAGCTGAGCCTATAGTTAAATAGTCAAGAGTGACAACACACGTGCCTGCTTGTGGTGAAGAATGTGAAGGAAAGGCCCTACAGGCATTAGGGTCCAGGAATGATGGGGAGCAAAGGACTGTGAAATGTGGAAATTGTACTGTTCTCTTTCCCCTCCTGTTGAGGATAGAGTGATGTAACAGATAGAGCCAGGTCTGTGGATGTGATCTTCTTTTCTGTACTTCATTTAAGCCTCAGACTCTTGGATGACCCCATACTTGCTAGGCCTTTGATTCGGTCTTCATAAAATGGCAGCAATAGCCTTTATCATCTCTCAGTCTACGTAGAAGGAAGTCTGTGTTAGCTTCCTTAAGTATGTCCAGCATTCTTTCACCTTATAAGTAAACGAAATCCTTAAGTGCTGTGTTTAGCCAGGCATTGTGGTACACATCTGCCATCAGCATTTGGGAGGTGGAGGCAGGCGTATCAGAAATTTAAGGTCATCCCCCGCTTCGAAATAATTCAAGGTTAGCCTAGGCTACTTGAGAACCTGTCTTAAATAAAAAAAAATAAATAAATAAACATAAAGCAATATGTATTGGATTTTTAATGAATAAATATAATAAAAATTTTAAATAAAAACAAGAAACTAAGTAGTTTGGGCACCATCACCAGCATTAGAAGAGGGATTATAGCTGCTGAATGTTGATCACTCTAAATTAACACAGGCCATACAGAATAACTATCCACAAAAGCACATTCAAAGTTAAAGGTTGGGTTTCTCTCCCATGATCATATTCAAATCGTTTCCTACAAGGTTTCAAACCAACCTTATTCTAACAGACCCACAGTCTGTATTTTTAGTAATATTCCGTATGCAAGTTTCCAGAGTGCAATTATTACCCTATTCAGCATTATTAATCAATATATGTCAACAGCAGGGAGGGCACGGTCATATAAAGGGTCAGAGTCACAACCTCTGATTTGGGGAGAGCACTATAATGGAGATAATAAGGCCTGGAGTTTGCTTCCAGGGTATCCCCTGGGTTTTCTGGGCTGTCAGCTCATTTGTCAGAGCCAAGGACTCCCAGTTGCTATGATGGAATTAATGGCAGCATCTTAGTCTACATTATAATCCTCACCAGAAGTGGAAAACACACTACTGACAGTTACCAAATGCTCGATCCCTCTAAAACCCTTAAAGCAGAGCTTTTGTCAACTGATCTTTTCTCATGATTCTTCTTTTAGGATATAAAGCTAAACAAAGAAGAGAAAAAAGAAAACAGCTTTGAAATGCAAAAAGGTATGTTTTATATATTTACCAATTTATAAAATGCTTAAAGAGAAAAAGAAGTTTTAGGTTGACCACATGAATCAGGGAACATTTAGCCCTGCAAATAAAGCAAAAGACATTTGTCACATTGGTACTTTCTTGGGCCTCAGTGATACTGAAAGGCTCTTTGTGTCCAAGTTGATGAAAATATGTTCCTGAAATGTTGATGATAGCAAACATGAAGAAACCTCACATCCAATACCTTTATCCAAATGGCCACACACTTTGCCTCCACCAACAGAGGACCAAAGGACAAGAAAGTAATCATTTGGTAAAAATGGCACTTATCTTTCAATGATGCCTATTTTGTGGGAGGACAGTACCCAGTGGGTCTTCTAGGATGAATGAACAGAAAGTGACTACATTCTAATCTTTGTCCTGTTTTGAAGTGAGAGTGTCCTGGACATCTAGAGCTCACGAAAGGACCTTGATGGCTCTCGATTTTGGTGCAGTCCCAAGAACATGAATGTTCTTCAAAGCATTACTGAGCATATGGCCTCTGCTCAGATATCCCTAGAGATAGGATAACTTACTCTCAATAAGACAGCCTGGCCTACATTTGAACAGCTCTTTAATGACGATATTAAGGCCAGTATCTACTGAAAAAAAGTTTTACTTCTCAATTGTGTTCCTCAAAAAAGCCTTACCTAAAGTTGTGTTCCTGTAATGTCTATTTATTGGGCACTTTCTGTTTCTTGAGGATGGACTAAGCGAAGAATAATCACTCCCTCTGTAGCAGCTGTGTGCTTGCTGAGGCCCACAGCCACGAGCCTGCGTTTCCAGCGAACATTTTCTTATCTAGGCTGAACATGCCCAGCACCGTCCCCTTTCCTTCTGTGATGCTTCCCAGGCTCTTTCCTTTCCTTGTTACTTCCTTTTCTGAACTCTAGTTTCTCCTGTTCCTTTGAGAATATAGCACCCACCCCCAAAACAGTGTCTTGGGTAGAGAAAAGGGAAAGAAGCGGTGTCGTTGAAGAAACTGTAACATTACAAAGTTATTGAACACGCTGCTACGACTACCCAAATGTAATGCACATGAAGAAATACGTATATGTGAGGGTATAGATCCTCTTTTCCTAAGGGAAGAGAGTGGTCAGGTCCTGTCTTAACCTTTGGTCTGGATGCCAAAGGGTTATCGGATTCCCCTGAAGCATTCCCCTTCACAGTGACTGCCATGTTATCTGTTAATTGCAGTGAGATTCTGGAGGAAAGTCTCTGTGATGTTTGTCTTCAGACAAATCATAAAGCTGACCAAATTGGTCTTTCAAGTCACGCATGACAAAACGTCCTTCATAAAATACCTATCAGCATCAGGGCCACTGCTGGAAAGAAAGTTCCCACAGTTTCTACACTTAGGAGAGGAACACTTTTAATTTGGAATCAAAGCTCTTGAGTGAAAAACAGAACTAGACTTGCAAGTCTGGCCAGTCGTTTGACCAAAACAGATGCCACGATCATTTCACTAGTTGAGTATTCAGGCACAGCTTTGGTGGCCACTACAACTCCAGTGTATGGAAGCTGTTCTTAAAAGCAAGATGCAAGGCAGATTTCATGAAGACCAATATTTTAGCCTGTGTCTATCTGTGTTAAGTGGAATTGAGTATTGAATATCTATCAGGGAAAAGGCTCAATGGAATCGGCCAGTTCAGTTTTTAAAGTAATAAAAATCACCTTTTCCTTCAGTTGGAAGGATTCCAGACCCGTTATGATCTGTTTCATGCAAACTACTCTAGAGTCTCTATTACACAGTTGTAGAACTGGACCCATTAATTCCATGAACTGTTGTATATTTCTTTGTCCTGACAGTTTGCTTTTGGTTTCGTTTTAGGCGATGAGGATCCTCAAATTGCAGCACATGTTGTAAGTGAGGCCAACAGTAAAAAAGCATCTGGTAAGTCCCATAGCATCATTGTGAAAGCCACCCAAGTGTGTGAGCATGTGGGAGAGGGTGCTCCAAAGCAATGCAGCCTAATCATTTGGCACTTTTCTTCCTCCAGGGACCAATTTATGAACCCACCCATATAACTCTTCATATACTGTCCTTTGTTATCAAAGTCATCCCAAATGCACAGATGGGACTTAGAGGGACAAAAGGAGGGGGGATAGCCCCCAGGTTCTCATTATGGTTTTGCTCAGTGGCTGACTCTAAATGATGAATGACTGGGTGGAAGAACCATTATTTTTCCAACATAAAGAGAGATGGCAGGTAGTGACCTCCTCACTGGGAACATCTTTCCTCCTAAGACCTTTTCACTGTGTATAAATGGGCCTCGGGGGATTTTTTTTTTTTTTTGTCATTTGTCAATCCCTGTATGATTAACTCCAGTCTCAGTAGGGCTGACCTTAGGGAAATTAAAGGTAAAATCACTTTGCTAAGATCAATAGGCACAGAGATGTTAGATCTTTCAATGAAGTAACAACAGATGGCGTACCGCGATCTTTTCAACACTGAATGCTTTTACTTCCATATATATGACCATCATCTAATCCTCATCCACAAATCTCTGCCCTGTGATAGCTAGTACTGTAGACAGTGCTGTCGATACATCTGTAGACAGATTGGAACATGTATACTAGCATATAATTATCCATGTACACAAAGACATGAGCATCAGAGAAGCCTTACAAGGCTACAGCGAAGTTCTAAATCTTGTGTGTGTGTGTGTGTGTGTGTGTGTGTGTGTGTGTGTGTGTTATTTGATCTCCTCAGTGGGTATGATGGATAAGCATATGCATGATATTGTGGTTCATGGCATAGAAGTAAGAATGCTGGTTAGGGGTATGTGAACACTACATTTCAAGGGCCATGGACCACTTGCTAAGTGACTTTAGGCAAATCCCACTCATTCTGTGGCAGTTTTCTATTTAACCCACTTCACAGGGTAGTTTCGAATATCAAATCAACTAATGTGGAAGAACATTACCTTATCAAACTGTGCTATACCAGAGTAAGGTGCCAGTACTTAGCTTACTTCACTGTTAACACAAGGGAGGGACATAAAGTTCTTCATGGATACCAGTTGTTCCTATGATATTTATTAATTTTGTCGTGTACTCTTCTCTCAAAAATACACTTATAGGAATACACCACAGTTATTGTTGTGTCCAGAAAAGCCATTCACTTTTGCATTAGATTATAGCAACAGAGAAATTTCCTATAATCACCATACTGGTCTTTGTCGATCTGTACCTATGTCCTTTGGTTTTTAAATATGTTTAATGGAATTCTGAATTTTTCAAGTGGCCTAGAATTGGTACTGCCTGCGAAATATCTCACAGGCTATATTACAGTAAATCTAAACAGGACAGTGTAGGTGAAGTAGTATAGTACACCATAGGCTCAACTTTCTCATTTTTTTCTGGATATGATGCTACAAACTTGACCTACATCCCCTGGCAAGAACTAACATGAAGTAAAAGAGCCGAGTCTAGTGACACCATTCTGTGCTAGGAACAGAGGCAAAAGATCGTGGAAGATCCTCCTAACCTACAAAGAAAAGTCTAGCCAACCCTGGTCACATGAAATGTTGTCCTGAAAGGGGGGAGAGAACTCAGGAGATAGAGACAGGTAGATCTTTGTGAATTCTAGGCTAGCTTGGTTTGAATAGGAAGTTGCAGGCCAGCCAAGGATATATAGTAAGACCCTGACTCAGAAAAGACAAGAAAGAAAAGTAAGGGATGTGGGGGGAACTTAATTCATTAAACAGAAGAGAATCTGGTCTTTTTTTTTTTTTTTTTGGAATAAAATGGTTCAAAAGTGAAACGATCACAAAACAAACATCCTTTATAGAGAATTTGGAGTGCAATGTATCAGGTGAAATGAGACGCCTTCCTACGCAAAAACAGCAGTCTGAAAAAAGTAGCATCTTATGCCCTTATGGATGTAAGACCTAATTAAATATTTGGAAAAACCTCAAGATAGAAAATATATCGATACTTTTACTTCTCCCCACGGCACACCCCTCACTCCCATCAAACCTAGCTGTGGAAGCTGAGATTTGAAATCGAGTACACACACTACTTTGAACCCACTCAACATCTCAGGAGAGAAAATGGCACCCTGTTGGTGGGGACGCTGCCGTAGCCACAAGAATATGGGTACTTTCAAGTTGGTGGCACCCACTACAGCGGGAGATCAAAACAAAGTTAAATGAGCACATGATTTATTTTCATACTTCCTTGCCTATTTTAGGCTTGGTCGTGGGAGGCAGGTCAGATTTGCAACAGCATAAGGTAGGAAGAAGTGGGGTCTTGACTCTGAGCTGATGCTAACCTAGGTAGACCAACAACTCTAACGTTGTAAAGCTCATGATAAGCTCAATGTTCACACATTAGGAAGAATTTGATGACATGCATAAATCTGAAATCGTTTGCACTTCATTTTAAAACTATGTATTTATTCATACATGTGCATGTATGTCTGTGTGACTGTATACAGATGTGAAGTGTAGTGGGGGTACACAAAGATCATCATTCTCCACCTGGTCTCCTGAAGTAGGGGCTTTCCTTGAACTCATGTTTTCTCATGTAGGCTGGATACCAGCATGTCTCAGTGATCTTCTTCTCTACAGGGTCTGACTTAGCCCAGGCATGTCTCAAAGTCACTCTGTGGCCAGTGATGACATTGACCTTGAACTTGAGATTCTTCCACCTCAGTGTTGTCTGGGAATTCAAGGCACACATCATTTGCACTTTCTTAAATTCAGGGGGAGACTGGCTTGGAGGACTCTAAAGAGGGGAGAAATTCTGCTGTTCCCTTCAACTTTATTTAACCAATTCAAGTCTCTGAATTGTGCTGTAATACTGCCCCTGTTCTGTTGCTGAGGAACTTTGGCTTGGGCAGATCAAGTGACTTGTCCATGCTTGAAGAAAACCCAGACTGGAATCTGACACTAACTCTGAATCTCGTGTAAACTTCGTATCTAATTCCATGTGCCTCTGAGGGCCATAAAGTGCCTTGAGAATTCATGCTCACACAAAGTAGCTTTATTTCCTGTTAGAATGTGCACCTTGCTATGCCTGCACTCACCAGGGATTTCCCCTTCTTTTTTACAGTTCTCCAGTGGGCGGAGAAAGGATACTATACCATGAAAAGCAACTTGGTGACGCTCGAAAATGGGAACCAGCTGACCGTTAAAAGACAAAGACTCTATTATGTCTACACCCAGGTCACCTTCTGTTCCAATCGGGAATCTTCGAGTCAAGGTCCATTTATAGTCAGCGTCTGTCTGAAAGCCAGCAGTGGATCCGAGAGAATCTTACTCAGGGCGGCAAATACCCACAGTTCCTCCAAGCCTTGCGAGGAACAGTCCATTCACTTGGGAGGAGTATTTGAATTACAAGCAGGTGCTTCTGTGTTTGTCAACGTGACTGATGCGAGCCAAGTAATCCATAGAATTGGCTTCACGTCTTTTGGCTTACTCAAACTCTGAATAGTGTGCTGTCCTAGGCTGCAGCAGGGTTGATGCTGGCAGTCTTCCCTATACAGCAAAGCAGTTAGGACCCGCCCCCTGTTGAACTGCCTATTTATAACCCTAGGACCCTCCTCATGGAGAACTATTTATTATGTACCCCTAAGGCACATAGAGCTGGAATAAGAGAGTTGTTACAGGGCAGGCAAAATCCTAACGGATCCTGCTCCCTAAGAGCTGATAATATGAAACCGCAACCCCACTGATGCAGACAACCAGAAAGCCATAACGCACAGATGATGGAGCGCTGATGAAACAGCAGATAATTAATCAAGCTCAGTTTTGTTGCTTTATGAGTGTCTTTCGGCGGACAGTGCATTTGAATTACCAGGAAAGGTGCAGAAGGGCAACTGTGAGCCTTAGCTCACAATCTGTAATGGTTGACTTGGGGTCTCTGTGGCTCCAATAGGCCAGTTTCTAAAGTCTCCCAGGGAGAACTGAGAAACTCTGCCTCAACTTTCCCTCCAATACCCCAGTACTCAGGCTTTCATCTCCCCAATCTCCCCTCCTCTCTCATCTTTCTCTTTCTCTTCTCCCCCCTCATCCCTCTCTCTCTACTTTATCTCTCTTCCCTTCTTCCCCCTCCTTCTTCCCCCGCCCCCCCCCACAGTCAGGCTGTTGTTGCTGACTTGTTCTCTTATTATCT
Source organism: Acomys russatus (assembly GCF_903995435.1). Classification (NCBI taxonomy): domain Eukaryota; kingdom Metazoa; phylum Chordata; class Mammalia; order Rodentia; family Muridae; genus Acomys; species Acomys russatus. Next base: position 108,745,262 of record NC_067169.1, read on the forward strand.
ACCCTGTGCCCTGTCTCTGTCTACAGCAACAGGGCAGTGTAGACAGCAGCTCTTGGCCTGCCCATTCCTTCTGATGGAATGACTGTATTTAAAGGAATCTGTCGTAGCTCCCTGAAGTTTCCATTGTTTCCATAGTGAACTTAATGATTATGTTATTATTTATTTTGAATAATAAAGATCTTTTAACATTATTGCGTTATTGTATAGCTCTCATGCAGGTTGAGGGGAAAAGGAAGTATTTGGGGGAAATTTTGCCAATTTTTTTTTTTTTTTTTTTTTTGCTGTTGTTGTTGTTATCAGAAACTTTGTTCTCAAGCTGAGCATACAACAAGTTATGCTGGTGACAGGGTACTCTCTGGAAGCTTGCCACAGCCTTTCATAGATGACACAGAAGCCTGGTGGGCAAAAAGCAATCTGGCCCTCTATTTCTAACTTGCTCTGGAAAGCTTACAGGAGACTGACATTTTAAAAAATCGATCATGGCTAAAAGAGACTGGAGAGAGAGAGAGAGAGAGAGAGAGAGAGAGAGAGAGAGAGAGAGAGAGAGAGAGAGAGAGAGAGAGAGAGAGAGAGAGAGAGAGAGAGAGAGAGAGAGAGAGAGAGAGAGAGAGAGAGAGAGAGAGAGAGAGAGAGGCTTAAACGAGAAGAGGTAGCAAATCTTTTTAAAGGCTGTCCAGGTGGCTCTGCTCTCAGCAAGAGGAAAACATAGCTGGGACGCCTTGAGTGTGATTATTAGCCCCAGAGCCTTCCACTGAACCCAACGGAGTCATTGCTTGCTACTGCCAACTGTGGGGTGGGAAATGATGATGTAAGAAACTCAGAGTTTAACTGGTGGAATGTTTTGCTTAAAAGAAACACATTCAACAACAACACCAACAAAATTACTACTATAGAAATAAAAGGGGAAGAAGAAAGCGCCTTTCCTTATGTCCTTGCTTTTCAGTCCTGTGGATGGCACAACTGCATCTTGACTGGAGCTTTCGCAATATGAAGAGCCACTGTAAAGCTGGAACCATGCCAGATAACTGTGTGTGTCTGCAATATCCCTCAACGAGAGACCTTTGCCAGGAACAAGAATGGCATTTGTGGATTTAGGAACTCACGAGAAATATGTGCACTGTGCCTTTGTACCCTCCAGGAGCAATGATCCTTTTACTATTTTAATTTCTGCGGGGGGGGGGTCAGGGTGGGTCAGCTGTAGGGTGCTTTTTCTAGAAAGTGTGAGGCCCTGGGAGTACACATCCAAACCTGCAAAAGGACAAAAAGGCATCAACTTACAAACCTCTAGGTAAGCAGCTTAAAGGAAGTGAGGCAGCAGCCATGGCAGCCAAGTAGACAGTGGCCATGATGCTCTTTCAGTGTGGGCCTTCCTTAGGAAGGCCAGGATCCTAAGCCTGCTTGAAAAAAGGCATTGGCCTAGTCAAAACAGAGGGCAACAACACAAACGTCATACTTCTCTCTTCCTGACAGCCGCTGAGTAGCCATGCTGTGGCATCATCTTCCTCATGCGATTTGTCTGAGTTAGTCTAGTAGTTTGTCTCCTGGATAGATATATTTCATTTCATTTCACCTTTTGTACATTTTAACTAAGATATAATATCATTACTTTCCCCCTTTTATTTCCTACTTACAGGCATGCCCACATCCCCTCCAGCCAACTCTTTCTACTCTCAAATTGATGAGAGTCTCTCTCTTTTTTTTACTATTAGTGTTACATATGTATGTACATATAAGTATGCATAAATATAAATATAACATACTGAGTCCATTTTTTGTTTGCATGTGTGTGGTTTCGGGGCTGACCACTTTGTAAACACTATCTCCTAGAAATGGCTGTATAAACAAGACCAGAACACCCAGACATATTTAAAACAAATAACCTTCATATACTCATATTCTCTTGCTTTAAACATTTCCTCTGTGTTCCAGCCTACCTTCTTGTTCCTTGGGAGCCATTCTCTTCCAAATTAGTTCTACTTTTAGTAATGTCCACAACAGCTGTTTTCAGCTGGGCACGGTGATGTAAACCCAAACTATCAGCCTAGTTTCAGGGAGATGAAAGATTGCAGCAAATTCAAGGCCAGCTTAGTTTACATAGTGAGAACCACGCTAGCCAGGCCTGCATATGGATTTCTTTAAATTAATCAATTAGTTAAATGTCTGTAAACAGAAGTAAAATCATTGTTAGAAAACACTGCTGGCTCCTCTTCTGATATCTCTACTGCCCTCTAGATGTCACTTGCCACAGCTCCATCCAGGACCTGTTTCTCCAAGCTTTCACTGCAAGTAGCCAAAAGCCCTCTGTAGCTCCCTGGTTTCCTCATAAGATTTCCTTCCTCTTGATAGTCTCTAAGAGCAGCCCTTCTCCTTCTGTCCTATATGCCATAGATCTCGCTGCTAGATTCATGGTTTTAATAACCACCTTCAAGTTACTGGTAAAAATACTTTGAGGGTAGGGGTTGTTTGGAGTTTTATTTGTATGTTTTGCCTTTTTTTTTTTTTTTTTTTTTGAGACAGGGCCTCATTGTATAGCCCAGGCTGGCCTAGACCTATGTATTCATCGTAGGGCTCAAATCCACAATGATCTTCCTGCCTCCAATTCTCATCCTCTTGGGAGGGCAGTGAGCCACTCTATGCAAGGGAATAGTTTGGGTTTTCTTTCATCCCTGAGGCTTTCCCTATATCTCATCAGTAGGCCCAAGGCCCTTTGAGCCTATGCATGCAGGCGTAAGTCCTGATCCTGTTGCCTGTATGATTAGGTCTTCTTCAGTGTTGCTCATTCCACTGAATGCCGTCCTCATCGACCCCATTTACTAAAGCAGAGACCTGAGCTGACCAAGGATCCTCTGGCCTCTACCTCCCAGGTGTTGAGATTATAAGCCTATGTCACTATGCTCCATATTCTCAGTACTAGGAAGTTAAACCCAAGGTGTTGTGCATGCGAGGAAAGTAGCTTACGAGATGAGCCAGAACCCTAACCCATAGTTTATAAACATGCTACTTCTACATTCCATGGAAAAGGGGAGCAGAAATAATTGAAACACCCAATCATCTTTGTTTTGTTTCTACATAAACAGAAGATGAACAAAGAATAAAATATTGCTGCCCTTGCTATTTGATAGGAAGCAAGAAACCACAAAATGCAAATGTGTGCTGTGACACGCTTTCAACGCAGGAGCGTCCCACTTAAAGGGAAGCAACCTGTAGACTCCTGGGTTTCCAGTGGGAAGATATTTTGTGGTGTGTTCAGACAGGACCAGATCCACTATGCTTAGAGCTGTTTTCTCTTTAAAGAGGAAACCTGGAACTAAGCATTGTTGTGCTATTCCTCTTGTGGTACTATGGTTAACTCTGGAGGTAGTCAGAGAGAAGTTTAGTCCAGATGCAGGAAATGATCGATTTCATAACCCATGGACAAATCTTTTAACCTGTTGGACATAATGTCCACATGTGGAAAGTGGGGATAGTGAGAATGCTGGGTTTTGCACAGTTGATGATGACTCAACAAGAGAGTCAGCAGAAAGTCCCAACAGACTCTGCTCTCTCAGGCTGATCAGCAAATGAAGCACGAGTTGGGACCCAGAAGAGTGGTCTGCATTCAGCGCTGCAAACGAATGAGAGGAAGGGGCCATCTTGAATTAGTTGAAACTTATATAATCAAGCATCCGACTTGACTGCTGTGTCCACCTGTTCCACCTGTACAGTGGAACAGAGAAAGCACTGGGAGTGGAGTGGAGCAAAAAGTACAAAAAGGAAAAAGTTAGTGGGAGAAAGATCTCTAGGAGTGAGGGAGAGGAGATGGAGGGAGAAGGGAAGTAAGGGGAGGAGGGAGAGCACAAAAGGCCACACACAGCAGTGCACGTCTATAAATCTGAAATTCTAGCATTAGGGAGGCTGAAGCAGAAAACCAGCAAGGTCAAGAGCAGCTTGGGCCACACTGGAGTTCTTTGAGACCAGCCTGAGCTACACAGTGAGATAACATCAAAACCAAACCAAACCAAACCAAAACAGAAAACCCACTTTAGTTGCAAAGAAGGAAGTTTGAACACAGAAGAGAAGCCACTTCGGGGTATTGAAAAGCAGTTCCCGAGATCTGACAAGTGTTCACTCAAGTGTAGCTCAACTCATAGTATTTGCATGTCAAGCATGAGGCCCTGGGTTCAATACCCCGTACCTCATAAAACCTGGCATAGTGATATGTGCTTGTAATTCAAGAAATCAGAGGCAGCAGGAGGAGGATTAGAAATCCAAGGTCACCCTGGGCTACATAGTACATTCAAGGCCCGCTTGGAATACTCAAAAACTTGTCTCAAAATGACCCCAAAATTCTGCACAAAGTAGAGCTCACTTCAGAATGGTTGATAGCTGACATAGAAGCAGTGTTGAACAGGTACCAAGGGCAGAGGAGAACGTGTGGTTTAGAGAGCACAAGTCCAAGAGGTAGACCCGAATACAGGCTCCAATCACACCTCTACCATCGACATAAGTCAACACCTCAGGACTTCTATTTATCTGTAAGAGTGAGATAACAGCAAGGGTAACCTGACAGGCTCATTTGAGGCTTTAATGCAGTGCTAGTATGTGGGAGTTAAATTTTGTTTATAGCAAGAAAGAGCCAGGAAGGTACCTCAAGCACAAAGCTAACTTGGTATCTACAAAAATGTGGGGACACAGAAATGAGAGGTATGGGCTTCTGTTGAACTAATGACTTCAAAACCATCCTATGGCAGTTGTGACCCAAATGTTAGGAAGTTGCTGCTATGACTACTACCTGGTACTATTATTGCTACGGTGTCACCCACAGAGGTTGAACAGAGACATTGCACTGTGAACTACCAACACCACAATATGTTGGGAATGTCCCACGTCCCGCAGGCCACCAGAAGATAGATTTTGTTTAACTTCACCCTTCCTACCCAAATCTTGGCATAACTGGAAGTGTATGTGAAGCATCATTGCTTCCAGAACCCTCTCTGTAAGGCTTTGGAAAGTCTTCCCTTATGTTTTCAAGGAAAGCATGGTGATAGGAATAGACAGTGTGGAGCAAAAAACAGTATCCAGTATCTGGCTCAAATAATACCCCCTCCGTGTGCTGTGTGTGTGTGTGTGTGTGTGTGTGTGTGTGTGTGTGTGTGTGTGTGTTTGTCTCCATATGAGATGGGGGAGTGGGAATGTATAGGTCATAGGTCAACGTCAGGTATTGTTGCACAGGACTCATCCACCTTTTGGATTTTTTACATTTATTATTATGTGTGTAGGTTTATGATAGGTAGGGGCATGCACATCTGGAATCACATGTAAGTAGGAGTTTGAGGACAACTTTGTGGAGGTGGTTCTCTTCTTCCACCTTTGTGCGCTTTAGCGATTTAACTCACACCATTGTGCTTGCACAGCAGGCACCTTTACTCGTTTGACCGTCTCACCAGCCCTAGCTTAATTTTTGAGATAGGTCTTTCACTAACCTGGCTAGGCTAGTCAGCCAGCAAGCCCCAGGAATATACCTATCTTTGCCATTTCAGTCCTAGGGTTACGGGTGCATCCCACCTCATGCCCGTTTTCCCACGTGTTCTGGTGATCTAGCTCAGAGTCTCCTGCATTGGTGGCAAGCACTTCACTAAGTTAGTTATCCACTCTCCAGTCCGCAGCTCAAATACTTTTCATCCTAACTGCTGACACCAGCAATCACAACGGAAAACGTCATGGATTAACAAACTCTTCTTGTAAAATACAAAGAGGGATGAGCCCTTGGATAGGAAAATGAATGTGTGTCTCCTAATGCTGGAAGGAAAATTGTGAGATGCAGTTCAAGTAGTTTGTAAGTTGAAGCCAGAAGATGAAAGTTACAGAAGACAAGGAAAGTTCTATGTCACCAGTAGATGACATTTGCTCAGTACATTACAGGTATGATCATGCTATGAAATAGAACCTTAAGTGGAAAAAGTAGGTTGGGGGGAAGGCTGATGCAAGTGGACTAGATAAAATTTCCAACCTCAATCTACTCCTCACCATTTCTAAAAGAAACAAACTCAGTATGTTGAAGAGCTCTCTTCATTCCCATGTTTGTTGAAGTGCTTACTAGTCACTTAGTCAAGATCTAAAATAACCTAAAGCTGGTCATGGTGGGGAGTACCCTTTAGTCCCACTATGTGAGAGCCAGAGGCAGACAGATCGAGTTAAAGGCCAATCTGGTATGCACAGTGAGTTTCAAGCTAGCCATGCCCACACAGTGAGACCTTGCCACAATGGAGGGGGGAGAGAGACAGAGACAGAGAGAGACAGACAGAGAGACAGAGAAAGAAAGAGAGACAGACAGAGAGGCAGAGAGGCAGAGACAGGGACAGGAACACAGAGAGAGAATGAATAGGATATGGTAAGAAGTTATGAATAGATATATGGATAAGAAATGTGGCGTACATACAATGTAATACTACTCGGCCTTTAAAAAGAAGAAACTGATTTGTAACAGCATTAATGAACCTGGAGGGCACTGTGCTAGGTGAACTAAGCAAGGCAGAAAATGATGAATGCTGCGTTATCTCATTCCTCGTATGTGGAATATAAAAACAGAAACTCCTAGAAGTGGAGGGTAAAATAAGGATTATTCAGAGCCTGAGTGGGGAGAGAGAGAGGATATTATTTTGATCAAAGTGGACAAAGTTTCAGCAAAACAGGAAGAATTTGTGCACAATACAGTGACTCCAGTTAATATTTCCTTGTATATTTTAAAAGAGTTAAAAGCAAGGATTTTTAAATGTTCTCAGTACAGACATGGTAATATTTGAGGTGATAAAATTATATGTTAAATTAGCCTGTGACTAGGGATAGCATGGTGCATGCATGGAATGAAAGCCCACAATGTTGTCACCAACATGCAATTTGTATTTGTTATCTGAAAAGAAAATGACATTTTAAAAAAGCACCAAAAACCTTCCTCAACATCAGCCAGCAGGGAAAAAAATAAACAAATGATTTTATTTATAAAGTACTTTTTATTCTTGTTTATTGAAAATTTCCATTTTAAAAGTCTTGAAATAAAAACAAGTTTAGAAAATCTGAGCTCCTATAAGAAGGGACATAACAGAGAAGAAACTGAAAGGCCTCTAAGGGCAGCAGTTGAATTACAGAAGAACAGGAACCCATTTATAGAGTATTGTAAACAACACAACTATGGAGACACGGCTGTTGGGTTAACATGGCTTCATTTCCTGTATATTATTTAGTGTGTAAGCACAGGCAGCCCACTGCACAAGTTTCATTATCCAGATTACCAAGGGCCTCTCCTCAGAAGGGCAAAGTCCCCAAACATGCATATGTACACATTGTTTTAGAGACCTTTCAATGTCTTAAGCAATCAGCTAATTATTTGGTAATCACAAAAGTGTTTCCTATGGACAAATTTGCACATTTATTGCAAACTATTGCACAGACAGGACACGTGAATATCTGGGTTGCTACTGTTGTTTCTTTTTTGTAAAATTTTTACATGAAAGATGTCTCATAGAAATCTCTGGGATTAGAAGAAGCCTTTGCTCTTTAAGCTGACAAAGATGGTTGTTGCAATTGTCTGAGGTTGGACTTCTGGAATACTCCATTTCCTGTGGGTGCTATAATGTTGTCCATGTACCCTGAAATTATGAACACTGTGAGAGCCTCTAAACCAGGAAGAAAAAGAACTCCCCAACAAGCTTTTAGACATCAAGTTGGGTTTTGAAACAGCACTTACAGGCACCCATCAGTTATACATACAAGACTCGGCTTGGCTTTCTGCCTCTCTTTACAGTGACTTTGCCATCTGGCTAAGGCGTCCTGCTATCTGAGGAGGTAGGCTGGAGCTGTGCTGCTCCATCCTGTAGCCTTGGCTCATTTTGACTTGTGTTGAATTTAAGTATAGAGTGCTCTTCTGGGCTCTCCTCTAAATCGGCTTTCTCACAGTTCAGGTTTCTGGACTATGGACAAAGTCAATGGTTTGACATTATAAACAATTTGAGCAAACTGGTTTCAGACAATCAGCTTCATTAGCAACCAGCATAGCCAGTGGAGGGGCCCTTTAATTCAGGATATACAAACTGGCTCATCACGCGGCCTACTCCAAAGAGGCCAATGATAATTTTCAGTTTTACTGCAGAAACCAGAGCTTAATAAGATGGGATGGAAGGTGTGTCCTGGGGCACAATGTCTTCTCACCCAGTTTATTCAGAAAGGTGAAAAGGTTGTAGTTTGAATATTCACGGTAAAGTCACTGCTCATAGTAACTGTTTGACAAACTAAGCAAAGCATGTCCACAATAGTTTACACACCTCTTGGCATGGCTAGATAAAAGCACGGGGTAGGGGGGAGATAGAAAACTTACATAGAGGCAGAAGGCTGGGCTAGAAAGCTGCAAAGCACTAGGAATAACTGCACCAAGCTGCTCTGCCCTGCTGCGGAGGGGGGAATTGCCTGAAGCAGTTTGTTGATGGGTTTGGTGCTGGTGTGGGCGACTGGAGTTCCTACCACACTGACTTTAGATGTACACCAACACAGAGGGAATACAGGCACTACACTGCTCTTGGTCTTAAGAGATAACACAGGGCAATAACTTTTTTAAAGTATTGAGGGGGGCCATGGGACTGTCAAGGGAAGGGCAGCCTGTTTGTTGGGCAAAGGGCTTCATCTTCACCTACATTAGACATAACTCCAGAAGCTTTGCCTTCAGTGAATTAGGTAGTAAAAGGCTTGTTGGGCATAGCAAAGTATTGGGGTCATTTTTACCACCACCTCAGACTATTTCTCCATTAAAACAAATATCAATCAACTGATAACTAAGCAACAAATGCAAGGGGCAAACAGGGGAGTGGGGAGGGAGCTGGGAAGGGAGGGAGGGAGCTGGGAAGGGAGGGAGGGAGGGAAGGAGGAAAGGAGGGAAGGGGAGAGAGAGAGCGAGAGAATATATATCCCAACACAAAACCACAAAGCAAAAAAGCTGAAGTGCACAGTTAAATCATTCAGCTGGCAATTAGCCATTTCAACCAGTGCAGAAGGCACTGTCCTCAGCTGCTCAGTGCTGGTTATGGGAGAACTGAGGTCTTGTTGCTGGACTCAGCTCGAATGCACTCATCCGTTTGCTTCAACAGCTTCCGGACCAGCTTTTCTAGGTCCTTCCTCGACTTTAATTCTTCTTCCAGACATTGCTTTATTTTCTTATTCTCCTAGAAGGGAAAAGAGCTGTCCATCAATGAGCCAAGGCAGCCCTTCTCAGGTCAAATCCTCTTCCTTTCTCCTCCCCGAGGGCATCCTTCATTCTGACTACATATTCTGAAAGCAGGCTGACCCTTGTTTCTCAGTCTGTGTGTAAGCTGCCTCCTAAGCTCTTCACTTAAATGCAGGTGTTCTCTAAGACTGAACCTGCCCTGGATGTCTTCTTGCTCCATTTTTTTTTTCATTTAGGATCACTTCTTTTTAGAGTGCCAACCTCATCTTCTGAGTAGCAGAGCCACAGGACAATCCCAGCAGGGCAGGTCGATCTCAAAAGATGATAAGCTCCTAAACTTACTATGTTCTAAAGGGAACTTAGTATCACCTCTCCCGTTACCTCAAACCTCTTCCAGTGCTTCTGGAGCTCTGAAAGGATGCCCACCACAGCCAGTTAGATAACCAGGGCCGAAGCTTTTCTCATGGCTCTTCTCTCCTAACTCCAGCTCTGTGTCATCATATGCCACAAATTCCAACTCTGCAATGTCTCCTTACATTTGCTCTACTCCTCATGGCCTCACTATGATTTCACCATGTCCCAGCCAGAATTTGCTAAGAATTCTACAAGTACTTCTCCAGGCTCTAGACTTCCCTCTTGAAGCATAGGACCACATAACATATAAATTCACAAACTATCATAGGCAGTTCTCCTTTCCTTCCTTCATTTCCTTTCCTTCCTTCCTTCCTTCCCTCTCTCTCTCCTTCACTCTTTCTTTTCTTCTTTCCTCTTTCCATCTCTCCTTCATTATTCTCTTCCTTTCATTGCTTTTTCTCAGCAAAGTCTTGCTATACCAGGCTAGCAAATCCATGATGTCTTTGCCTCAAACTTCCTAGTGGCTAGGATTATAGGCAGTCACCCCCATACCTGGGCTTGTTTTCATTTATTTTCTAAGATATGAGGGAACAAGAAAGTAGTGCCTAAGTTTGGGACTCTGTTGCATAATTCTGAAAAGCGTCAGAAATTCAAGACCACACGATAAAAGAAATAAAACCCACCTGATAACATAAAGGCAATACAAACACTCCCAAAGTTCCTTTTTCCTGGGCTCTTCCTGACGCCATCTCCCAGTGGCAAAGATGACAGAGCAATTCTGTCATCTGAGAATATAACTTTGAATAATACATTACCTGCTTCAGTTCTTTGACTTCGTCCTTCAAGGCATACACAGTATCAACAAGGCTCCTGAAAATACAGAGAAAACTTAGAAATGAATGACTATCACTGAAGTACTGATAAATAAGCAACCTATGACACTACATAAATACAGAGATGTAAACATCCAGTGGGGTTTGGCTGATGGGGCATATCCCACCCTGGATGGTCCACATTATTTCTCTTCATAAAAAAGAAAACTCTCGCCATACATGCCTATTTCGATGCCATTTACAGCATCATTTCTACCCTGCCACTTCCTTTCCCAGCTTGAGTGGCCAGAAAACAACAGATAAGGGCCATAAAAGTTGTCTTTTTTTCCATTTGAGGAAATAGTTGACAAATAAAAACTATACATATTTAAAGTACACAGCACGATGTGTGTTTGCCTTATAAAATTGTTCCCCAAATGAAGGTATTAAATAGCCACCACCACATATTGTAGCTACTTTTGTGGGTGTGTGTGGGGGGGTGTGTTGAGAACACTGGGGGTCTATGCTCTTAGTAAATTTCAAGTATAAAAGAGATTGTTATCAACTATAGTCAGTGAGCCACATGTCAGATAGACTAAAACCTATCTGTCATTTTATATAATTGAACTTTATAGTTTTTTAAATCAACATCTCCAAGCTTCTAGTAACTATTATTCTACTCTCTGCTCTTGTGAGTTCGGCTTTTTAAAGATTCCCATCCTGAGATTTGATTGCTGCAGCTTTAGAAAAGGAGCAAATATTACTTACTATATAATGAGACAGATCACAAGATCCTATGTTTGCTATACTATGTTTAGTGTTATCCTTCTTGTTTAGCTAACCTCACATAACAGAGAATCAAAGGATCAAAAAATAACGATCTCTTAAGAAATGGTAAAGTTCCCTTGTTAGTTGTGGTATTCTCTACTCCCTAACTCTTTCGAGTCAAGGAATCTATCGATTTTGATTTTAGCTGGGAAATTTTTTGGATTAATTTTTATTATTGATGTGTGTTTATATGCGTGTGAGTGAAGGTACTCAAGGAGGCCAGGAGAGGGTGACAGATCCCCCTGGAGCTGGAATTAGAAGCACCTGTGAGCTAGCTGCCCAAAATGTGAACTTAACCAGAGTCCTCTGAAGGATCATCTAGGGCTCTTAACTGCTGAGCCATCTCTCAAAGACCTAGATTTTAGTTTTCATCCTGCTACTTCCGATTACTCTGACCTGTGTAACCTGCCTCCTTTTTGTCTGGTCTTGGCTATTGCTTTCTTTATAAATATGAAATAAGGGTAACACTACATTCTTTGAAGCCTTGACAAGGCTATCATGATTACTATATCAATAATAATGTTCTTAATAATGATAACTGTTGTACATGGTATTAATTTTGGAGTGCTAACCTTATAATTATCATATCTGACCGCATAACAACTCAGAAAATATTTTCATCATTCCCATTTTACAGATGAGGAAAACAAATCTGGAGAGGTGGAAGAAGTAGCTCAGGGCGACACTGGGGGCAATACAGAGCAAATCAAGAGAGGAACTGGCACTCTCTAGCCTGTAGTGAGAAGTTTTGGTTCTTTAAAAACACAGAGACATTATGGGAGTGTGTTTCGTTTTAACCCCAGGGGTGGATATATGAGGCTGCTTCACAGCAGCTGACTATGGTTTGCCTCGTGCTCTAGCAGGGGCATGGATTTTTCAGCTGCTGATAGTTTCTGCAATTGTGTGGCCTTTGGAATTCTGGGAAGGTTTTAGAGGATATATAAATGCTAGGGCCCTGAGAGGTGGGGTTGCTGTTGTTGGCTGGTTGATGGTTGGATGCTGTGGTTTGTAGTTTGTCAGGTAGTTGTAGGCAAAGAACTGAGAAGAAGAAATTCGATATCCTGACAATGAAGATCAAACTTGCGGCAAGGAACTTGACATCCGGAATCAGCAGGAAGTAGATAACGATAAGGACGCCCTTTCCCCTCTATCTTTTTTTCTTCTCTACCTAGTGTTGGGGGTTTGGAAGGGTGGAAGAGAGTAAAGAGCCCAAAAAGTAGCAAATGCTGGCTACACTAGCCTGTTCCTCTCTTTAGCATAGAGCAAGTGTGAAAACACACTAACAGTGACGAGCACTGTGAGAGGTGTGTCCTATGTGAATTCAGGCCTGACTTCAGAAATGACTCAAGTGTAAAGGAGTGAGTTTCTTGGCTACTCCATGTTTCTTTATGAGCTGGAAGATACTTAAGCTGACCCTCACCCTGAGTAAGTCACACTCACTACTATGACAAGTAGACCATAGGCACAGTTTCCCTGAACCTTATTTTGCTCATCTGTGGATATATGATATTTCCCCACCAGATCACTTTAGGACTTTACAAGAGGTCAACTGTGGGGAAGCTGAGCTCCTGACTGAAAGCTGTGAGCTGCAAAGCTGTGGGTAGGCAAGTCGGTGCGAAGGCCTTCCTGGATACCTCCAGATCCACATGTGTGTGTGTGTGTAGATTTCTGGTGCTGGGAAACTGCTGACCCCACAGGGGAGCAGGAAGCTTCTAGCCCTCTGCTTCTGCTTTCCCTTCTTTCTGCCCCTAGGAGCTCCCAAAAGTCTGCTCAGCAGTAAGGCCCCTCTTTGTGAAAGACAAGAGTGCAGAGCAGCAGGAAGAGGGAGAAAAGGAGGGGCCCTTCAAGGCAGGACGTATGTGCTGCCTAGTTTTATGTCAACTGGGCATAGCTAGAGTCATTTTGGAAGAAGATTCAATTGAGAAAATTCCTCCATAGGACTCAGTTGCAGGCAAGCCTGTAGGACATCTTTCTTAATTAGTGATTGGAGGGGGAGGGTCCAGCCCATTGTGGGTGGTGCCATCCCTGGCCTGGTGATCCTGGGTTCTAAAAAAAAAGTAAACTGAGCAAGCCGTAAGGAGGAAGCCAGTGAGTAACAACCTTCCATGGCTTCTGCCTTATCTCCTGCCTCTAGGTACTATCCTGTTTGAGTACCTCTCTGACTTCCCTCAGTGATGGAGTGTGCCCCGAGAGTTTGCAAGATGAAGTAAACACTTTTCTCCCCCAACTCGTTCGTGGTCATGGTGTTTTATCACAGCAACAGAAGCTCTAAGACCGCCACCCTGCCACCCCTAATTTCTGGCCCCAGACACTCCAAGAAAGGGGTCACTTTTTCTACTCACTTCTCTTCAATGATGGTCTGCCCATTGCTTCTGGTTTCTTCGATAATGAGTTTCTCTTCCTCAGGGAGTAGTACTTGTGGGACTGAATCTTTACGAGTGCCTGTAAGTGAAGGTCATGAGAGAGGGTATGGAGTTAGTATCAGAGGCCATGCTTGGTCTCAGTCCCGTGTGATAGCATTGGCTTTCTTTACTCCCTTGCCCTCAAAGGGCAATCATGCCACTTTTACATTTTCCTGACAGGGAGAACTCAAACTGGCCAAGTGATGTTATTTGATCTTCCAGAAGGGGAATTGATGTGGCAAGAACCCCCAGACTTCTCTGTTTTGCCTTGCCTGGAGCAAAGAGCTGACCACTAACCACCCAGTCTCTAGATGCCTCTAGGATTCACATACCACATTCCATGAGCTAGCACTCTTTAATATCAGTAAAGACCAGGCTAAGAGGAGTAATACTTTGGGATACAGCGTGCATTCATCCCTTCTGCAGCTGTCTAGAGAAATGTAGTGTGGCTTAAAGCTATTTTTTTGGTGCTGTGTACAGTGGAGGTGGGAGATTATCATATCAGCAACAAAACTCAGGTGTCTTCACTGCTCTCTGCCCACATTGTCTCTACAGCGTGGCACAGGAGAAGTAACAGGTAGGTCCAACTTATCCCTATCTCACTCTAGATCTTTCCTCTCTGGGTTCAAGGACTTAATCTTTGGTCTGCCTAGGTCACTGGCCTGTTCTGTTTTAGACCAATATCCTTCAGAGTTGTACAAAGTCACTGGTTTAACTTGATCACTCCCCTCTTCCCAGAGGTGAGATGTGTTTCCATGTTCAGAGACTAGCTCTTTGTAAGTATCTGATTAGGATGCAGAAGATAGATGGATGGATAAATGAATGAGTACAGAAAGCAAAGGGCAAGTAGTTCTAGAAGAGGACATTCGGCTGGGCTGAGATGGAGGGCTACTAGGATACTGAAATGGTGGCCACATCTGAATGGCAAGCACTCAACACTTCCCACATGTACAAGGGTAGGAAAGAGGAACAAAACTGAGCCTCTTTCGGCCAGATCATATTCCTGAGCTTTCCCTTTGAATGTGTGGACAGACTCTACAGCTAGGAAACCAAGAGGTCCAGAGGTGAGGTACAGCTGGATATTGTATGAAGGATGCTCCTCTGGTGTCTCCTCGTCCCCATCTCCACCCTAGCTTTCACACTCAAAATTTAGTAGACCAGAGCATGCCAAGATCCACAGCCAGGTTGTGTCTGTGGTGCACTGTCCCTGTTCACCGGTGCAATGTATCGATTTCCACATCAAATACTTGCCTCTTGTGACAGCCAGTGAGATGTGTTCCTTTGAAAGAGTGTGTCAAGGCAGTCTCTTAGGAAATCTCTCATAGCAACTAAGCAACTGTGAAAAACACAGTGCTACGGGACATTCATTTTTTATACAGATATGGGCAACTTTCTAAAGGGTGTCCCATAAGTTTATGATGATGGAAAAGAAAATATACAGTCTATGTAACCTGGGCTGGAAAAGGCACAAGGCTTCACCAGAAGGCATCGTCTAACTTTCAGGTATAACACCTAACAGCTCTTGAGACATTTTACACATCTTGACGAGCCTCAGCTGGGCAGCTACATTTCCAGATTTCAGAGCAACTTTGAAACCTTAGTCTGGTGAGGCACCGCTCATTTCGACACATAGCTGATGAGAGATAGTATTCTGACTTCCTTTCCAGTTCTGCCTATGTGATGAGATTAACATCAGTTTGCAGACACAGGAACTTTCTGGGCTCTTTAATTCCTAAGTAGTGCTGTTGAAGGTATCTGTGTAGATCAAAAGAGAGTGACTTTAAAAAAAAAAAAAACTTTTTTCATTTCTATCACCTCCAACTTTTTCCCTCTTGCATCTCTCTTTCTCTCTGGGTGAAAAGCAACAGTTCGTAAACAAACCACCTTGTAGCTAAAGCACCTTATCTGAAAGATTGAGTTCTGCACCTCTGCTCTGCACCGAGTCACATGCTTTCCACACCCTGCAACCCAGTCTGCTTTGATGGTCTTTTCCACCTAACAGACAGTGAGCAGGAAAGAACAAACCCCATTCATTAGCTAAAGCACTGTGGGGAATTCTACTTGAGCCATTACCTTGTTGAAAACTGGCACTGGTGCAGTAGGCTTCGATCACCTTAAGAATCTGAGCATCCTCTTCCAGGGCAGCTGTACCTGTCAAATGTAATCAGTAATGACTTCCAGATATATGATCCTGGACACTCAAAATAATGCTGTGCCCATCACTGTCAAGGACTCATAGTGTTTTTGAAAGGCAGGCGAAATTTTGCTCAAGCTCCATGAGACAAAAAAGTGACACCAACAGTAACCCCAATAGCTTTGAGGTCAGTACTCAGGGGAGGGCAGGATGCTTCTGAAGTTCAGAACTCTAAACCCATTAGGGTTTTACCAATCATCTCTTGAAGGCTAAAATGATGGCAGTGAGGCTTGATACTGGCTCCAGCTCTCAGCCAGTACACCAAAAACATCCTGTTAGTTAACTTCAAGGCTTGTCTTTTTTAAGAGCCTTTCCCTATTAACCCTGCCCATCTTCGCAGCCAGCCCAGGTATCACTGATTTTCCCTCCTTCCTCACCAATTCAGTCTTTAGCTACTCAGATGGCAATCTTCCTTTAATAAGTTTAAATGAGGGTGAAGTTGGGGCTGCAGTAGTTGGAGTTCAGCAAAGATTTAATTTTAACATATATTACTATGATACAATATATATTATATTATATTATATTATATTATATTATATTATATTATGACAGAGTCTCATGTTGTGCAGGCTGACCTCTAGCTTGTTATGTTACTGAGGATAAAATTGAACTTCTGATCCTTCTACGTACACCTCCCAAGTGGGGATTAGAGGCACATGCCACCTATGCCTGGTTTATGTGGTCTCAGGGATCAAACTTTGGGCTTTGGGCTTGCTATGAACTGAGCTATGTCCATAGGGACAGCAAAGAGTTAACTACACTAGCTTTGCAACTGCTACATGCAATGCTCCTACATCACTGACTCCTCCATGTACATCCCAATTTTAGAGCCAGAGACAGACATATCACTTGACTGACTAACTTTGCAGTCAGCTCCTAAATAAAGCGCTGTTTCCCGATGTCAGCAGGCTGACTCCTTGGCTGAGAACAACCCTGAACAATAGACTGCCAAAAGAATTTTCTGTCCTCAGGTCCATTTAGTCTATCTGCTCAGAAAAAAAAAATATTCCAGGCATCAGAAATCTAGAGGAAAAACTTGGTCTGTAGCACATGGGCCCCATTGGGGGATATGCACCAGGTGGGGTGACTTGTTTTGCAGTATGAAAATGATACAGCTTGCTGGCTGTTGGAGTCAGCAGGAAGTGCAGCAGGAGGCAGCTTATTCAGAAGTCTTAGAAGTGACCAAATTTTCTGTGTATTTTTACAACAGATGATGCCAAGAACAAACTGCTCTAATTATCTGCTTTTAAAAAAATCCTCATATTATTAGTTCACCCATAAATAACTTTGCAAAAAGTATGGAACACTTACTTTTCCTAATCACGTATTCTTCCTCAGATGCTTTTCTCTCAGTCTTTCTTTTGTGAAGAAACTTCTTCATGGTTTTGGGGCTCTTACTAGATTCCTGTAAGGATAATGGTTTCTCCATGAATTAACATTCTCTCCCAAATCCAAATGAAAATAAAGCAAATAAAATGAACCCGAATGCATCTCTCATCGCGATAGCATCCATTAGGAAAGTGTCAGAATTTAAGATTACACATACTACAAATGGCGCCAGTAAACTCGAAAAGGTTCAACAAAGCACAGGCAATGACAATCCACTCTCAGTTGCCACAGGAATGAGAATAAGAATGGAGAAGGAAGCAGATTGTGCAGGAAGGGCAGCGTCTTTAGGGTACCATCTGCAGCAAAAGTAAGGGGATTTCAACCCCAGAAGAGTGCCAGGATTCCTAACTTGGTTCGTATTCCCTGTGGATAGTTTGAAGTGAATTAAGTAAGTGATGTAACCAATGATAGAACCATTATCCCTTTTCTAAGAGTTTAAAATGACTTGAATAACTTTTGCTTAGAAGCAGGCCTATAAAGAAAATTATAATTCCTATCAGTCAGATGGAAAAATGAAGGTAGGGAGATTAAGTCATTTTCTCAGGGAGGAGATTTCATGAAGGGTTTCCTGATAAATGACACTTGTAATTAATACACAATAGAGATTAAAGTTGGCAAATTTGTTTTTGCCATATTAAAAAAGTTTAATGTTAATATGCAAATAAACAGATTGGATTCACACTTAGAATCCCAAGATATTGTCTTATACTCTATGTTTCCAGCATCTATGTATGTATGTATGTATTATGTATGTATGTATTATGTATATATGTATGTATGTATGTATTATGTATGTATGTATTATGTATGTATGTATTATGTATGTATGTATTATGTATGTATGTATGTATGTATGTATGTATGTATTATGTATGTATGTATTATGTATGTATGTATTATGTATGTATGTATTATGTATGTATGTATTATGTATTATGTATGTATGTATTATGTATGTATGTATTATGTATGTATGTATTATGTATGTATGTATGTATGTATGTATGTATGTATTATGTATGTATGTATTATGTATGTATGTATTATGTATGTATGCATCTGATACATGAGTAGTAATTAGTACTTTAAAATATATGAAACAAAGAATTTAATTGCCTTCACTTAGCCACAGTGGGTCCACTTAAACTTAAAAAGAGAGAAACATAAAAAAACCATATGTGGTTTAGGAAAAAATAAGAAAAAAGCTAGCATTAAAAACATAGGAAAATGAGCGTTTTAAAGGCATGATATAAAAAGGGACTTTTTACGCGTCTCAAACACAAGCCTGCTTCTGAAAAAAGTACTTACATGTCATAATTGCATCTTCACATTTTAGCCACCAATTATATATAGCAAGGGACAAAACAAGCATAAAGGAAAGCTTCATTCACCAAAGGTTACAGCACAACAACATTACGATGTCACTGTTCTACCCTTACCTTTAAGATATAAGACATCCTCTAAAATGAATATGTAAAGAAAGAGAAGATGAGCGTGAGAGGTCGATGGTTATAATGACCAAATCCATTTATCATAATTCTAAAACAACATTGAAATGTTAGTGTTCTCATAAATTACATGGAGAGAATATCATTACATTTCCCACATTAGTTTCAGATGCAATATCCTCATGCAAAAGTCCAAAGAATCCAGTTCTGTGCAGAATTACAAATGCTGGAAAACCACTAAAATGCACAGTATACAGCAAGAATATATTAATTACCCTCTTCCCCCAGCAGAAAAAAAAGTGATCATGCCTTAGTTTTAATAGATTAGTTATGTGAAGGATTAAGTCAACATTACCCTTCAGAGCTCATCTTGGTATGAATTTAGTAACTGACAGTTGTAAAATGTCCATTATTAAAAACAGAAATAGAAATAGATTACTATGAAGTGGCACTCCTAGTTTAAGTAATCAAAGGAAGCTCAGTGGTTGCAGGTCATTTCCAAGCAAAGCTGCAGGACCAGGACCACTTCCTGACCCAATTCGAATAGTTACTTTTTTTTTTTTTAAAGAGTATGCTCAAGAGTCATGTCTCCCATCACACCAGTTTAAAGAGGTAAAAAACAATCCTCCAGTGTCTACATATTATTCTATTTTATTGCACTGAGAGACGAAGGCAACAGTTAATCGGAGCAAAGCACGGCTAATCCAATCAAAGAACACTTGAAACTGAGCCAAGTCTCCAGGATCAGAACACACTGGACAGAGAATTGCCTTTACGTCAAAATTCTAAGGTTCACTTCATAACCGTCAGCAACTTACTCTTCATACCACAAGACCTGAAGAGTTGTTATTAATAAATGAGCATCTTTTCTGAAGTCTGAAATAATTAGAAATAAGTAAAAGGGAAAACCTCACTGGATGGAAAAGTTAACGAACACTCTGCGTAGTTATGGGAGCTAGTGACTGGAGTGCCTTGACTGTACTTCTAGAGCAAAGGAGCAGCCACCCTGATCATGGTATATCTTGGTAGCACACTAGGCAAAAATCAAATGCCCTGTGCCGGAAGCTGCTAAAGAGAAGCCTCTCTGTAAAAAGACATTTCTTTCATTACATTCTCCTATCCTTCCCACTATAGCAAACATTGCTTTCATAGCTGAGACACATGGCTTGGTCTCATGACATTTTACTGATTGGGCTTTATTGGTCAACATGCTACAAAATGAAGAATTGGGTATTTGTTTGGAAATGCAACTTCCAAGGACATGTTTCTTGTTTGGGATGTGTATGTATAGTTAACTATTCTAAAGAATGGTTCTTGCCATGTAGAGAGACAACAGAGGCACTTGAGGAAAAAAACTAAGGAAACAGGCAGTGCACTTGAACTGTTCAGTTCCATCAATATTGGTATATGAAGAAAATGCAAAATTAAAAAGCAATCACTGAGTCTAGCAATTCAAGACATATATATGTATATATGTACACATATATTAATATATATGTCCTATCATAAATTCTAGCATATTCTCACTGAACTATTTGCAATAAGCTCCAAATTAGCTTGTCAGAAGCATTTTACACCATATGTAGCAAAATTACCTCTTTATAACCTAGTGCTGCTGATGGTCTAAGTGGAGGTGCAGGTCGTAGGCAACTTAAACTCCACGGTTTAATAATTTGAGGAGGTTCCAAGGGTCCTCGGGGCTGTCCGGTAGAGCTAAAAGACTGGGAAAATGTCTCATGAGATGCTGGCAATCTGCCATCTGAACCCGACCTGGTACCACACAGTGAGACAATGACAGTAGCTTCATTGCATCAGCAAAGCCAGATGTAAAAGGGGGAATATGGAATACTGAAAGAGTCCAGTTGGAAAACTGACAGTTTCTAACAAAGGTCATGGGATCTCTAAGGAACAGCTTGAAATGGACTCGGTGTCCCATGATACTGTCCTCTATTTTCTGCAATTCCGTTTAATGCAGAGATGTAACCTCTGTAAGGGACAAGAGTGGAACAATAGACAGCGTTTGAGATTCAGTGATGTGTCTGGCACTCAAATAGAATCGGAAATGGGTTATTTCATCTGAGTAAACTACCACAGACTCAGCAAAGTGAAGTAACTGGCAAAGACAAGATTTGAACCCAAAACCTGTGTTCTGCCACCACAACACACAGCACTCAAAATAGGAATGTTGGCACTGCCGGTTTGAGTGTTACCAGACAACAGAGGAAAGCTTCCATTTCACCCAGCAAGTACAGTAAAATCTCATTAATTCCAATTCCAGACGTTCTTGATCTCTGAGAGCTCAGAGGATGACAACGCTAAAAGTTTACCTTTCGTGCAAGTTACTGAGCAGATGTGAAAGCATGAGTGAGATTACACAGAGATGTTTAAGCACTCAGGGAAGTGAATGCCCTGCTTTGACTTAGCACATGATTAATGGGAGAATAATAGCTATAACACAATTAAGCCTTGTTTAACGTTAAAACCTTTTAGAAGCACCTCTGGTGGGAAACGCTTGACTTAGTTAGCTGGAGTACCTTAAAACGGCTGGCCAAAATCACACACACCTAACTGAAATGTTTTGTTAATTTCAACGAACTTCAGAATGACAACCAATCAGAATCAGTGAGGTTTAACTGTACTTCGAAGGCTATAAGTAGAGACCACCCAAAGTCAAAGGGCATGCTTGCTGCTGATTTTCAGAAGGCTTTAGTAGGCAAAGTCTGAAAAAGGTCAACAATCCTAATACTTCAATAATCCCAATCATCCCAATGGACTACTTACAGAATGAGTACTACACGATGATGATGAGGTCTTAGACAAGGAACTGCAAGATGCTGGTCCTCTGGTCAGTTTGGTCAGCTGCTCCAGCCATTCCTGGAAGTCCTGGATATTGTTGCAATAGACCACAGTTCTCTCTATCATGCTACCTGTATCACCCAATGATGAGCAGTTAGGAACAAAAGGCAAGAATACGTCTTACAAACACACTTCATTGGACATCTATTTTCAGCATAGTCCTTTCTATGAAATAACCTGCCTTTCAAACTTCAATATTAGGAACAGAGAACTTGTTATGAAAAATTATTTTTATTTCTAAAACTTTCCTTGATTTCTACCACTTTGCAGAGTCTTAGACATAATGTAAAACTTCAAAATAAATACACTAGCAAGTGAAATCTTAAGTGTACTGACTGGCAATCTAGTTCATAGTTTAATCTAAGAATATTGTACTGGTTTGCCCAGTGTCCAAGATGGAACAGTATGTAGTTGAAACCAGTTGAAAGATATTTAAGCAAGTACCAAATCTTAGGCTCTTTTTTGGTGAGTATAGGTTTTGATAAGGCTGGGGATATTTACTCTGTCTTCCTCACTGTGACATCCATATAGAAATGCAGCCATTACAAGTAAATCACAGAGGCCTGGCAAAAGGGACAATATCAGGGAGAATTAGAAAGATGAAGCATTTTGCTCAGTTTGTGTATAAAGTTGTGCACCTTCTTAGAATGCAAGCAAGCCCTGCTAGTTTATAAGCTGATGATAAGAGTAGTGATGGAGGACCACACCTTTGGCTTCTTGGCCACCATGATCCACATGACAGAGAAAGAGAAGGTCAGTCTAGCTTATCATTCTCTAGTGCTCACGAATAGGCCTTAGGCAAGAGGAGATGGAAAGTAATGGCACAGCTGAGGCTAGCGCATGACACGGAGGCTTTGTGGTTTAATCAGTCTACTCCAGTTAGTCTGGGGAACGGGATGGGCTTTGTCATATCCCCAAAAAACCTGCTGATGAACTAACTATACAGGAGAAATTAAGATCATTTATTTGTGTAAACTCCACTTGATTGCAAAAAGGGAAAGGAGACAATGACTTACCTGTGATTTCAAATGCGCAGTCGTTTCCTTCAAGTTCATCTAATCTAGTCACCACCATCCCTGCTATTGGTATTTTTCCCTAGGAGAAAAAGAATATTCCTATTAATTCCGTGATTGTACATTTTTTCTCTCAGACTTCTGATCCTCTCAGGAATCACATGGCAAGATATATTCCACTAGTCTGACAAGGGAGAAGTGTGCATTTGGCTAATCACTGTAAACCCTAACCTCTTTACAAAAACAGTTGACTAAGCTATTTTCATATGAATTTTAAAGCAAAGGCTCACATTCTGTGAAAGAGAGTATTGGCTAGGACTACATATAACAGAGAAGCATACATAGCATAATGTTGTACATTTCTGCAACAGCCTAAGGGAGGTTTCATTTCCTAAGGCATTTAAGGACTGGCATCTTACAAATCCAAATTCTACAATGTGGCTGCAGCATGACAATCACAGAATTAAGTGCCAGTTTCACATTGCTCTGTGATAACGATATGGGTCTGTAAAGCGCTGTTGCTAATTCATCCAACTGTAGACTTAGATTTCTAAGTCTCACACAACTGGAGACCTAGCTCACAAGCAGAAGAGCAGATAGCCAGGGCAGGATTAGGCCAATACAAAGGTCTCTGATCTCAAGACCATCTGTTCTTACAAGCTGCTTCATTATAGTGAAGGGTCACAACATTCTGCCTTTACAGGCTTGAACTTTAAATGCCATCCTGCATATGTCACATCTGAACAAAAGCCTGTTCTTGTCTGGCCTTTGATAATTTGTTTTATATGGATCTACTCACCTGATACATAAAGCCACTCATCCGAGGACTTGCAGACAACATTATCAAGACACTGGAAAACAGCATAAAATACCGTTCTTCTTTTTCCTGAAGTAGAAAAGAAGAACAGAAATTGGGCTGCTTTTACTAAGACTGTCTGAAATCACTACTTTGACATACAAACCTTATATAACCTGAGCATTGGCAGTGAGTTGCTAAATAAATAAATAAACAAATAAATAAAATAGCCAAGTCAGAAGCATCAAATCAGTGTGTTCATTATTCTCGAGTGTGTGAGGTAAGAACCCACCAGTGTGACACAACGTAAGTCTTTCAAGGTTCACAAAACTAAAATATAACTTTACTCTGAATAGTAGCAAAGTGAAGCAACTTCCAACAGATTAAAAAATGTATAGTTTGCTAAGACTTGCCATCATCAAATTATTTCTAATCACTAGTACTGGGATAACTATGGGCTCAGTGGATACAGCTCCTGCTGTTCAAGCTTGAGAGCCTGCGCTAGGATTCCTAGCAACCATATACATTCTGAGCATAGCAGCAAATGCTGGATTCTGCAGGCTTGTAGGCAAGTAGATCTGGGGAGCCCATTGCTAGCCAGTCTACAAAAAATTGATAAGTTACAGATTCAGTGAGAAACAAAATTGGACTGTAATAGAGGAAGACATCTATCGCATACCTCTGGTTGCCACACAAATGCACATATATGGACAAGTCAACACACACATATACACATCAAGAGAGATAGCTGCTCTCTTGGCATGCAAGACAAATAAGCAAATATATTTTACATTTGGAAATGGTGTGAATTATTTGGTCTCTGTGAATGATAATAGAAATCCAACCCAGGGCCTCATGCATACTAAATCCACATTCTTCCATTGCCTATTTCCCCCTAGCCCAATTGCATGTGTGTTTTGATTGGCACACAAGAGATTTGTACACATTTATAAGCATTCCAATTTTTTGTGTTGTTTTCTGGTTGGTTGGTTGGTTGGATTTTTCCGAGGCAAGGTTTCTCTGGAGCCCTGGCTTTCCTAGACTTACTTTGTAGATCAGACTGGCTTTGAACTCACAGAGATCTGCCTGCCTCTGCCTCTAGAGTGCTGGGATTAAAGACGTGCACCACTATGGCCAGCTGGAATTTCATTCTTGTATGCAGTGTAAAACGGCCAAATCCAAGTTATTAGCATATTTACTATTTTAAACTTTTATCATTTCTTCATGGTAAACACCTAAAAAATCCTTTATAGTGTCACTGAGATGACTCACTGGGTGAAGATTTGTCTGATAGCAAGTCTGATAGATGATCTGAAGACCTGAGTTTGATCCCCAGACCCCTTGTGGTAGAAGGAGAGAACCAACCAACTAACCAGTTGTCTTCTGACCTCTACGAAACAAAGCATGGAGGCACCTCTGATCCCTTAACAGAGTCACAATTAGTAGGTTCAAAAGCAAAAGTTCCATTTGCCTCATGGCTGTCTCCTCACTCTCCTTTCCACTTGAGTAGAGTAAACCTTCAGAGCTAACTGTCGGAACAGCCATTATTCTCTCAGATCGTTCTCTTGCCTAGTTTTCCTTGTACAAACATCTCTCTTCTTCTCTCCTGTTTCACTGGCTCCTCCTCTTTTGCCTTTAACAGATGCTTATTGCTTCTTAAGGCCCTTGCTCACCCCATGTAATTCCTCATTTATAATATCTCATTGCTTGACGTTTTATTGCCAGATTACTCCTAGCCTTCGTTTTCTCTCCATTGATCCCTCCCTAACTGCACTTTCCCACTGCTCTCTCAAAGTCATCAATAACTGCCTTCTAGCAAAATCCAATGACTTCTTTTGGGTCCTCACACTACTTGACCTCTCAACCTTCCATAGCACTCAGCTTGCTGGACATTTTCAAGTGCTCCTCCAGGGTCTGCAATGACACCACAAGCCCCAATTCTTTTCTGTTCTCCTATTAGTGTCCTCCACCCAGCCCCACAGGAGTTCCTTCTCCTTTCACCCAAGGATTCTTACCCCCAAGATGGGAATGACTAATCGTTACTCTCACTGCATTAACTTTCCCCAGGGTGTCTGCATTTTCAGTGAGATTGCTTATTAACCCAAAGTAATGAATCTCTGCCACAAGCATGTCAGAGAGTATAGGAAGGTGTTTATGGAGAAGGGAGACAACTTTAACACCCAATAAATCATACCAGGTGATATAATCAACCATTCTCCCCTACCCTGGCCTCTTCTTAAAAGAAATAATCCATCTTTCAAACTCTGTGCTTCTCTTTGGATATGCACTTCCTAGAAAGGTATATCTGTCAGAGACATCTAAATCTCTCTTTCTAACACTTACCTCTTACCTACATTTCCATAGTATACTAACAGCTGCTTATAGGACATCTCCATGCAGATACCTAGGATCTTTTGAAAATTAGCTGGCCTAAATTATACCTGCCATCTGCTGTATCCCTTAAGTCACCCCTTTCTGTTGATATTACTATCTAAATGTGTCTCAAAGTTATCCTTTATTTTCCACTTCCTTTGCCACTATCCCTGTTAACCTTGACAGACTAATAAAGGAAGGGAAATATGAAAAACAGAAGAAGCAATGTTAACAACTTACCTCACAGGTGCCATACTGTGCCATTACTTGTGACATAAAGATCACATTTCCCAAGGTCTTAATGTCATCTCCTTCCCATGCCTGAATAGGTTCCGAAAGGATCTGTAATTCCAGTTGTTTTCTCTTTCTCAGTTCTTGGCACTGCCCCTACAGATTCAAAACAGAACATGATGCAACGGGGATTTGTACAAGACAGATGGGGAAAATTCTCAGACTCCAACCTAGTTCAAAATAAGGCATGTTTTTTGACTCCTAGCTTTTCACTGCATCTCTTTTTTCTTTACTCTGAATCCTATGACCATCAGTGCTCCTGCCAGACAAATACACTACCTAGCTTTGAGCCTCTCAAAGTTACAGAAAGAGGAGATAGCTTCCATCTTGCTGAAGCATCAAGATAAAGTGGTAAGAAGGGGCTTACTTCTGCCTCCCCATGAGGAGTCTGGAGGGACAGAGGAGCAGAATCCCATCAAGTAGAGCCATAATGGCTGTAATTTTATATGATGTATGCTCACTCTCCAACAAGGTAGCAACTTGATAAGAAAAAAAAAAAAGGAACCAAAAGGACTCCTAGAGTTTTGAAAATAGAGAATGGTGAAAAGAATTTATTTTATTTTATTATGCCATAGTGAATCAAACTGTGTTTATCATGAAACACACGCACTGTCCTATCTTTTGCTTAGGGAGCAACAGTACATTTTTGTAAAATACTAAGCTTATTTTTATTCCTAAAAGGATTGGGGGAAATAGATGCAAATGGATTTCATAATGATTAAATTGGAAATTCAAATCAAGAAACAGTTTGCCAATACTATGTGGTTATGAAGATATATATAGGCATACAACCTGTTTCAGAAGACTAAAGTCATCATAGAATGATGTAGTGATACTCATTCCAAAGTAAACACAAGTCTGAGCAACTGTTCATTATGCTACTGTGCCCAATGAACATAGTATAATTCTTTGGAAAGTAATTTTTTTCTACAAAAATGTGCTGCACCATTCAACTAAGACTTTAAAAAATAAATACATTATACAGATTTTTAAAACACATGTATTTGCAGTAAACATATTACCACCATCAAAGCAAGTTTTACGACAGGACAAAAAAGAGACAAATTTGCTTTTTGTTGTTGAAGGGGGTATTTTAGTTTTGTTGTCGCTGTTGTTCAGACAGAGTCTTGTGCAAGCCAGGCTGGCCTCAAACTCGCTATGCAACTGAGGCTCTGACTTAAACTGGACCTTCAGTCTCAGTCTCCAAAGTGGTGCTATTACAGGCATACCCCAGCACACGCGGAAGACACTTGAATTTGTTGTACTGCAGGCTTTCCTGTTTTTGTCAAAAAGCCTTCTACATTCATTTACATAAGACTGAATAAAAGAGATGCAAGTTACAACAAATGCTATGCCATGTGTTTGAGTAGCTGTTCTACGAAGTTGAGCGACTGCTGGCATTTTTACTATTTTTGCCTGACAATGGGAGCAAATTTGTCATAATACCTTACCTGATCTTCAGCTTTCCCTTTAACCACTGACACGTCAGTTATTTATCTCTCAAAAGCAATAGAAGTGAAGTGACGGTGACTGCTATGCTTTAACCTTCCAGCAAGGATCAAAAGCTAAACATTGGTCCAATCCCACAGAATGCTTTAGAAATGTCAAATATATCTAAACTTAACCCATTATTCAAAATAAAGGGTTTTTTTCCCCTTCTGAAATGGCATCAAAAGGTTTTACATCAGTGGGGTTCAAGGAGAAAGGTTAATCTTGACGCTCAAGATGCAAGGTTACAGCTACCTCTGGTAGCAATCTATATTAAGCAATTTCATTTTAGTATGTTGTGCTTTTCCTCTTAGGATGGATTTCTTTTTCATATGCAAAGAACACATGCACATATTTTGGCGTAAATAGTAAAATTCAGTATTGATGCCAATCAGTGAATGACACGTTATACAGACATAGGGTGAGCCATAGGGGCAAAGACAAAGAAAAAAAAAGGAAACCCCCCACCTACACATCACTGCTTAATGTGGCCAAGACTTTCAAATGTGATTGCTTTATGCCCTCAGCCTGGCAAATTTCGTAGGTAAGCATGATTTGTGAAGAATAAAACCAAATGCAGCAATCATGGAGCTCCTGTCCCAAGAGCTTACTGTTTCTATCCTGAGAACCCTTGCTCAAGGAAAGAAATGTCTCACGCCAATCACTCTTGTCAGTAACAAAGTACACAAAATGGAGATTGACAATCTGAGAGTGTCACCTACCATGAGTGCTTTGAATGCTATAATTGCTTTCAGAATATCCTGATGATCCGGGTGAGTGTCCTATCAAAGGGAGACATTAAAAAAAAAACAGTATCAGCACATGCATACATGTATACAGCAACAATTAGTGAGAGAACAGAGCTAGAAGGAGTATATGGAGTTGGGAGGGAGGGAGGAAGGAGGAAATGATTTAAAAATACGTAATAAATAATATCAGAAGAGAATATGGATGCTGCCATGGGTGGGGTGGGATGAAAGCATGGCCACGGATGGATAACACGGCAGAAGTGAGTGTGTGTGTGTGTGTGTGTTAGAATTGTCTTATATCTTAACTATGATGGTGATTACATGAATCCACACCTGTGTAAAATTTATGGAACTATAAAATAAATCTCATTTATTTCTATTTTTAAAGATTTATTTAATTTAATTTTAATCATGTGTATATATGACAGAGAGAGAGAGAGAGAGAGAGAGAGAGAGAGAGAGAGAAATCATGTGCACACTCATGCACATAAGTGTAACTATTTGAGGAGGTCAGAGGCTTTGGATCCCTCTGGAGCTGACTGAAGTTACAGGCAGTTGTGAGTGTGAGCCAGCACTTGGGTGCTGGGATCCATATTGGATCCCACTACACACAATGTAGTCTGTGCTCTTAACTGCTGAGCTATCTCTCCAGCCCCAGAAAATGTCTTAATCATTTAATTACTGGAAGTACTGAGATCCTGAATTCTGGTCTGTTTTCGAACTCTTAACTTCTATTATACAACTGACTATTTTGCATGTAAAATTAGTGTTTGCTACCATCTTTCTAATCAATGAGCAAATGTATAGATATTTATGGTATATAATATGTTTAATATATGCATGCACACATACACTTTAAGACAGTTTATAACGCATCATATATTTAGCTACAACATAATAAGTATCATTATTGAGGTAAGACTTCTTATTTTCCCGACCAACAAATAAAGAGTTCTGCAGGTTTTTTGTGCTTTTATTTGGTTACAGTTTAGTTTTTTCTTTCTTTCTTTCTTTCTTTCTTTTGGGTGTTGTATTCTATTTTGTAGCTTTTGGGGAGTTTGGATTTGATTTTTGAAAAGGAATTTGAAGTTGGGTAGGTAGGATGAAGAGAAGATCTTGGTGGACTTGGGGGATGAGAAGATTGTGATCAAAATATATTTAAATTTAACATTTGTTTTAAATAATAAAAATACAATAAATATTATTGCGTAATAAATATATTTACTAAATAATTACATGGAGGGGCATCACTGATCCTGTAGTGCTGCTCCTGTTGTGGGGGAGTATGGACATGTTAGGCAACCCTCACCTGGGGTGTATACACATGGACTCCCTGGCTTCAGCTGAAGCAGTGACAATGCCAATTCTGCTCATCAAGTAGAAAACACGGGAAAACAGGCTAGAGGTCTGGCTCAAACCACAGGCAGGACTGTCTGTGTAAGGTTAGTGTGTTCTTTTTCATAGTAAAACTTATCCTAACAAGTGATTAGAAATCTGATCGGGGCTGGCACAATGGTACACTGCCAGAAAGATGGGTTTATCATCTGATAGCGCTAATCAGAAGGAAGTCAAAGCCAGTGTGACCAAACAGAGGCTGGGCTAGAAACAGGTGAGGCAGGCAGACAGGAAGAGCACCTAAGGCCTGGGAGCTTGTCCCCAGCTTCACTGTGCACTCCTCGTGCTGTTCCTACTGCGGCCCTGAGACTAGCAGAAGCCACTGCTTTCTGGGGTTTTGTGATAAGGAAGGAGGGGCAAACCTCAAACAGTCTGGTGGACTGCTTTAGTACACAGAAAGGCATCCAGCAGAGGTCAACACCTTCCAGAGTCTCAATTGAAATGTCATTCGGGCAGCCTTTCCTCACCAGCTCCCCACTGCCTCCAACTTTCAGGCAGTTCCAATACCCTGAGAGTGTGTTTTCATGCAGAGAGCAAGCTCTCATTCCTTACAAAAGCTGACAAGCAGCAGCAGCATGTAACTTTTTTCTTTAAAGATAATCAACCCCTTTAAAACCTCAAAACCTTTCCCCCAGACACAGGAAGAGCAACTAGGGTAAACACAGTAGTCTTTCCCACCCACGCCTCCACACCCCATGCCAGATCGTGAAAGAACAGCTCAAAGCAATGTGGCTGCGTTTGAAAATCGCGAGATTTGGGTGCTTAATACTCAGTTGCCAGTTGCATTTCCTAATATTTAGAAAAGATTAGAGCTGCACTACAATCATTACAAATAATTTTAATTTTGTTCATAAAAACAAAAATGTGAGTGGCCTTTGATGTAGACATACTGATGGACAGTGATACAGTTATCTTGGATCCATTTATGTCTTTAAGGAATGTCAGAGTCAGAAAACCAAATGTGCACAATGTTCCTATCTGCAACAAACATATTTTTACTTGGTCTTCATGTTTTCTGATGTTGGCTTGCATTTTCTATTTTCTATCACAGTAATATTACTTAATATACCAGAACAATAGAACCGTGTAGTTCTGATTGCCACTAAACCACCATCATCTACAGAAAAGAGAGCAAAAGAAAACCAAATCAGTGGTTCTCAACCTTCTTAATACTGTGACCCTGTGACCCAGTTCCCCATGTTGTGGTGACTCCCTCCCCCAACCATAAAATTATTTTCGTTGCTGCTTCATAACTGACTTTGCTACTGTTTTGAATCATAATGCAAATATCGGGTATGTAGGATATCTAGTACGTGACCCTCATGAAAGGGTCATTCAACACCCAAAGGGGTTGCCGCCCAGAGTTTGAGAATGGGTGACCTAAGTCAATAAATGAGCATAGCCTTCAGAGAAGCAACAGCACCAAGGACTGGAAGAGGAAACAGGGAACAATGATATCTGTGCATCAGGAAAGACTAGGTATCTTATTTTGTTGCATAAAAAAAGAATGCTAGAATACCATCCAGGAAAGAGGGACGATCAGATCAAACAGAATTTGAAGCCAAGATGTTTTTTGGATTCTTACTAACGCTAGTCTGGAGGCAGACCATCTGCTTTGTGCAACACAGAGGACACCAGTTGGTAGCAGACCTTGCTAAAGCTTGTCTTTCCTTACCTCCATATGGCGTTCCAGCTCTTGCAAGAGAGTAACATACTTTTCCAGTCGCATGAATGGCTTGCTGAGGCTTGTTGTTAAAATGAGGATGCCGGGGCTGGATGCACCTTGATTTTCCATGAAGCGTTCTAGATCATCACTAGAGAAAAACAATGAATATACTTTCAATACTGCTAAATATCTGAAGTTGAGTATCAGCTTACTGTGTTTGTATATTTTTCACAATGAAAACCAGTAATTATTCATTTCTCCAATGTCATCAGCTCTGTGCCTCAAACAGGGGAGATGGCGATGGGACATACCTGGTATCCCTGGTGCTATTTACTCATTCAGCACATACTGACTGAGCAGCTACTAGGGAGCAGACTCTGTCCTTGGATAGTGCTACAGCCCTGAACAACCTAAAAGTTCCCACCTTTATGTACCCAGGTGACAGGGTGAAGAGACTATGAGATGACCTCAATTTCTGGTTAAAATAGTATGTTTTCTTGGTCACTTGAAACATTCTACTTATTTGCTGATCTGATGCCAAGATTAACAACTCCATACCCCCCCCCACACACACACATCTCACTCCACTGTACTGTTCTACAACCAAAAGCTATATTCAAGCAGCACAGTGTTGGTATGACTAACCACAGAGTCATTTTTGCCTAGGACCTAGACACAGTTCTGCAGGCTACCTGAACACTCCCATACAGCAGCATCTTAGTGGGGAAAAAAAGTTCATTTCATGAGCCTAGCCCTATCAATATGTAAATCTCAAGTGCTGCGTTCTCTATCTTCCAGGACCTTTCCAGATTGTCTCCATCAGTGAGGGTTAGGCCTGCAGGGTCATTCAATAATATGCTTTAAAAAATAGAGAGAACTAGGTGCGCTAGCACTTCTAATCCTGGTACTCAGGACATAGGAGAGAAACTCCATGAACTTGAGGTCAGCCTGAGCCACACAGTGACTTCCAGAGCAGTTTAGGATAAAGAATAAGATGCTGTATAAAACAATGAAATAAGAGAGGGATGGAGGGAGGGAGGGAGGGAGGGAGGGAGGGAGGGATGGATGGGGAGAGAGACCTGGAGAGAGAGAGCAAGAGAGAAGAAAGAAGGAAGAAAAAGAAAGAAAAAGAGGGAAAGAGGGAGGAAGGGAAGAGATAGAAGAAAGAAGAGGGTGGGAACAGGGACATGGAAAGAAGGATGCAATTGGATCAAGGAACTCACTTCTTGAGAACTTATTTTGCAACTTTGTTCCTCCCTTGACTGCTTTCCTTCTTTGGTCACCTGTACATATTCAGTCATTCCAAATTTGCTTGGGTGCCATTTATTCCTGTCCATTCCAACAACTACCATGTAAGTCCAAGCCTTCATCACATCCCATCTAGCAAGCTTCAGTAGACCGAGTGTTTCCCATAGCTTGCTGCCTTGCCCCACTCACCATCCCCAGCTTTAGCACTATGACTTTCCTACTCAAGAGCTTCCCAGTGCCTACAAGATAGTCTTAACCTTTGAGACTCCTGCTGGACTCACCAACATTCCTTGTCAGTCCAAACAAGAATTTACCGAAAAGTGGCCATTTTTTACCTGCACATACTTTGTAGAGTGGCTTCCAAATGTGGTGTTACCACAGATAGTGAAATGTGTTCAACGAAACCTCCTATCAGCAATGGAGTACAAATAAGCTTGGAAATGGAGTATCTTGCAGGCGATCCCTATTATAAATTAACACTCTCTCCTCAGGTTTCTGGGATTAGTCAAAGATGTACTTTCAGCAGCCACAACAACAGCCCTGACTGTGTAGTGTCATATGCATGTCAGGGGAGAAAGGTCTGACAATGGCTGCCTTAAGGGAAGCTAGCTCACAACTGAACAGTCCTATCAAATCATCATCATTATCAGTTACATCCATTTTCAGAGCCATGTTCTAGAAGCAGCTGAGGGGAAGTGCTGGACACAGCCTGAGCCTGAAGTAAGTCATCCATAAAACCAGGAGCTGGAGAAAGACTTGGCGGTTAGAGGCATATACTACAGCTCTTGCAGCAAGAACAAGAGTTCTGTACCCAGTGCACACATCACACAGATCACAGCTGACTGTAACTCTAGCTCTAGGGGCTCTGACACCCTCTTCTGGATCCTATGGGCACCTTTACTCACATGTTCACATACCTTGACACAGAAACACACCCATACACTTGGTAAAAAGTAAAATAAGTCTTAAAAAATAACAGATAAAACCTACTGTTTGGATTGATTTAATGGGATTTATAAAGCTGCCATTTCATGCTAAGCATTTCAGTATAGCTGTTTCCCCCATTTTACAGTCGAGAAGCTTGAGGCCCCATAAGACTAATAGCCGGTAGGTGGCTATGGGGGACTTAATATGTAGGTGTGAAGCCAAACCATGGGCCTGTCCCTATCACCACTCTGCCTCTCTACAGAAAGTGGTTTTTGTCAACTTTAACCAGCAGATGCATTATTATTACCTTTTCAAGACACATGCTTGGCTAGAATCTTATCTTTAAAATCTCCTAGGACCCATAATGTACAGCTTAATGGATAATCAACTGATGTTTAATTTCCAACCAAGAGCTGAAGAGACATTAAACATCATCGCTTGTAGATATTATTAAGAAAGTGTGTTTGAGCAGTCATGCAATCCGAACAAAATAACTTCCTTAATTTCTTTTTAGTTTGGTAAATAACCTCTGTGTTTTCTTTCTACGACTAAATGACTGCCAATCTCCCATATTCTGCTCTAATTGCTGTGAGAGTTGCAGCAGTTACTAGCCAGGCTCATAGACACTGGGCTATTACTTTCCATGAAGAATTCTAATTCCTAGGCTTGATAAATATTATAAAAAATTTAACTTTTTTTCAAAGTAACATGAGACACCTGTCTTGGATTAAAACAGATTACTGGGGAGCAAAGGAAATGACACTAGTGAAATGAACCAAATTGTGTTATAGAAACACTGCCTGTCATAGTTAATTGAGCCTAAAAAACATAATTAGCCAAATAAGTTTACTGTGAAATTTAATATTATATGTAAATAAAATATATACAGGTACAATCATTATACCAAAAACCAACCTGGCTTGAAACGGTTTTTACTTTTAAATAGTTTTAAAGAAAATTTTTACTTTATTTTATGTATATGGGTGTTTTGCCTCTATGTATGCTTGGGTATTATATGCATGCTTGGTGCTTTCAGAGGCCAGAAGAGGGTGCAGGATCCCTTTGAACTGGAGATCAGATGGTTGTGAGCCAATATGTGGGTGCTAAGAATTGAAATAAGGTCCACTGCAAGAGCAGTCAGTGCTCTTAACCACTGAACCATCTCTCCAGTTCCTGCCCCCAACTCTTTAGCTATTTGAGACAGGTCTCATATAGTTCAGGCTGACCTTTTCTATAAAGCAAAAGATTGCTCTGAACTCCTGATCTTTTTGCCTCAGATGAGATTACAAATGTGTACCATCACACCAGGCTCAAGGCTTGTTTTCGATGCCTTATGTAATTCATAAGAATCAATTTTAAGTGAGTTTATAAATGCTGTTTCAAATTCAATATACACGTATTTCATAGAAAATATGGCAGATGGGTCTCTGTTATATTCTCAGTTGGGCTGGAAGGCTGGAGGAAATCATTCTATGTCATAATAACACGAGAGTGCTTAACTAACCCACATAACGGTGGTTCTGGGGCCATTGAGGTGACCCAGCTAGTAAAAGTGCTTGGAGTGGGAGTCTTCCAATTGAACTGAGTTCAATCCCTAAGATCCACAGTGGAAGTAAGAATTAACTTGTGAGAGTTGTTCTCAGACCTCTACACTTGGACTACTGTAACATGCATGCACGCGCGCACACACACACACACACACACACACACACACAGTAAAAAAAAACTGTTTCTGTGTAGACTTTTAACTTAAATGAACATAACCCTAACCTAGCAGAGGGTCAAAGATTCCTCCTTTTTACCTTATTCCCTCCCCAACAGCCTTTCTTTAGAATTGTGGTGCCCTGGTTTGAGACACAGGAAGCTTTGACTTTTAGACAGTGGGAAAAACACAGAAATGATCCTTATTTTCCTTTCTTTTTTCCAGCCCCCAATATTAGACTATCTGTTTCTGTTAGTTAGTCTCCTATAGCCCCTGCTAGCCTTCAGTTCCCGATTCTCCTGCCTTCCACTCCCAAATATTGGAATCACTGGCACACTCTCCACCACCACCCCTAATTTGGCTGGGTTTTTGTCCACACCACTTTTTTGTGGGAGTCAGTCTCACTGCCTTCCCTGACTCCTCAAAGACACGAGCAAAACACAATTGAGACTTGAGAATTGTTAACTGTGTTCCTTGTCCACAGAACAAATGGCTAGTTCTTTGGGGTGTTTTCTCAAAGTCATCATTACTAGCAACAATGATAAACAGAGGGTGAGGATGGTTACTAAAGAGAAAAGTATACAGGGTGTCTGTAGTAGTCACTCCAACGGCAATGAAAATAAGGTCCAGATCTGTGGTAGTGCACACTCTCTCCTCCTCTCTTGGCTTTTTACACTTTCTCACTCATGGAAAGGGTGGACAGGTCTTATACAAAAACATGGGGAAGATGTGGGTATTTCTGCAAGAGAGCAGTTATTCCCAAGAAGAGCCAGAAAGGTACCGTAGCAAGTCAGCAGGGGAGAGAGAGGGGAAATCCCAGAAGACCTCACCCAGTGGATCACAGAAGACAGAAGCAGCCATTCAAATATATGTAAATCTGAGGATGGAGCAAAGCTGGTGTCTGATTACATACTCAAATTCAGACAAGACTTTGCTACATTTTACAGAAGGCATCTGTATGTAATCATCCAATTTGAAGGCTGTGTTCTCCTGGCCAACAGGTGCATGTGAGCATTTCTGGTTTGATATTGCCACCTACAGACCCAAAGGAAGAAGTTCACCTGAGCATGGCAACTTGAGAAGGCAGAGAGAAATCTACTAATGTCCCTATTTCGGTAGAAGCCCTCATCAAAACAGGACTTTAATCTGATATTCCTATGCACTTCATTCAGCTATGCTTTGTATCTCATATTGTCAGTGATCGAGAGGTTCGTGAAAAATGGCAGAGACTCTATTCAAAGCACAACTGAGGCAACGCTCAGCATTTTACTCTACTCTCACCTGGTTCATATAAGTAAGTCAGAAGAGAAAGAGTTAATCCTCTAAGACTCCAGAGAGTCTTCTAAGGTATGGCATAAAATTCTCACAAAAGCACCACTAATTCAAACCAGCAAACAGATCTTACAATCCTTAAAAGTCCTAGGGACTCTTTAAAACAATCATGTAACACATTGGAAATCATAATGATTAAAGGGCTTTCCAATGTTACTTTCAGATTTTCCTTCCTAACAGAGGGAGAAGATGTGTAAAGTTTATGCCTTAGCAAATCTCTCAGCTTACAGACCGTGTACTTTGTGTATACTGCTCATTTAATCCTTAAGAAAGCTAATTAATATTTAGATGTCAAGTGAATCCTACCATGTAACACAGTTTCTAACTGGGACAGTATAAAAGTGGTAAAGCAAATAGGAGCAGATGAGGTAAGGACACATATAGACTTAAAAAAATAAAGAAATGGCGGGGCTGAAGAGATGGCTCATGTTAAGATTGCTTTCCATAAAATCATGAGTCACATAGTTTAGGTCCCAGCTCCCAGGTAACAAGCTGGATGTTCCCTAAATGCCTTTAAGTGAGCTCTGAGTGATCCAGCACCCTTGTCTGGACTCCATGGTGCCCAGGTGCTCTCCCCTCTCCTCGCTCCTCTCTCAGACACATGCACACACAGAAAAATCCTGAAACCAAGGAAGTGCTTGCAAGTTCAACTTTCTGGGTGGTGGCAAGGGGTGTTCATTGTCCTCACTCTCCAGTAAGTCACACATGACTAGTACCAACCATTTGGGAGCCACTCAGAGTCTCCAGAAATTGTCCTGATGGTGTAAAACAGACAAACATTTGTTCATGAAGCTGTAGTAGACGGAAGAAAGGGAAAAGTCAGTGGCATCTGAGCCAGGCCACCGTAGCCTTCTCACCTTTATCACAGCTTCACATACACTACACTCCATGAAAATGCCATCAAACAAACATACATCCAAATCCCTTAGCACTCAGTCAAGAGATACACTTCACTAAGATGGGCAAGCCACCAACATATCACACCCTTTTCAACTCTAAGTAAAAGGGACTAAATTCCAAAAGAAGTGAGGCTGTGAAGGAGGACACTCCCTTCCTCTAGACCCTGCACCTAAAATGCAGGCTATACAGAGATTAGAAGGTTGAAAATACTGACTCTCCATCACCTTCACACAAGGTCACTTGAAGGACAAGGGTACCATGCTAGCAGTGGCAAGCTGGAAAGACCAGACTCCACTTTGCCTCCAAGTGGTCGTAGCACTAATGCAGAGATGTTGTCAAGAGCAGAGAGGTCAGAAGCTCTCTCAAAAGGACCTGTTCTAGACAATTGTGCAGAACTTCAAGTTTAATTTCTCTGACAGAACAATAGGGACTTGGGTAGCAAGCAATAAGCATAACATTACCAGATCCCTAGGCCAGCTAAGTCGTCAGGGAGAAAGAAGGAAAGAAAGTGTTTCAGAGTGCTAAGGGGGGCAAGGGCAAGCCTCTAAAGCTCGTGTCAAAAATGGCCACTGCATGAACTTGATTTACCTGAGACCATTGGTTTTCACCCTTCCTCATGCTATGACCCTTTCATACAGTTCCTCATGTTGTGGTGACCCCAAACCATAACATTATTTTCATTGCTACTTTCTAACTGTAATTTTGCTGTTATAAATTGTAATGTAATTATCCATGTTTTCTGATGGTCTTATGTGATCCCTATGAAAGGGTCATTTGAACCCACAAAGGGGTCATGAACCACAGGTTGAGAACCACTGGTTTAGATGGTAGAATTATTTATGTCCCAGGGAATTTTCCAAAATTAGTTAGAGACATTTTGGTTGAAAATAAAGGAGCCTAACATCTGCATATAGTGTTAAACTGAGCCTAACAAAGAGTTTGGGGTGGGGGATGTTTAAGAAAAAAAAAAGTGTTGCAGTAAAGTTTCTTTAAATCCAGCGTGACACCATTGGTTGCATGCTCTGTGGAAGTAGACATCAACACAATAGTCTGAGCTCCATGAGAACTTTTCTCAAAACAAAAGAATCAAAAAAAATAAGCAGCAGCCAAATTAGCCTCACAGAAAAGGCAATGTGGTCAGCATCCATGGTGGTAAAAACCTCAAGCTATCTAGAGCTTTTCATTTTCAACCAAAAAATGTGTACATGAAAAGAAACAGAAATGTGTGCCTCGGGATGAACAACACATGATAAAAATTGTCCACGGGAGCAACAAGATGCTAGCTTTAACAAAGTCTTCAGAGTATCTACAGTAATTATTGTTCAAAGGACAAAAGGAATGTGCTCTTAAACATATAAGATAATGGAAAGGATGAAAGTTTTGGAATTATGAAGTAAAATAGGAAGCATTTTCACACACAAGCTGAAAGAATCCCTCGCTAGGAACCCACCTTACGAGAACTACTAACACAGCTCTTCAGGCTGAAAGAAACTAAATCCAGCTATAAACTTATATTCACATATAAGACCAAAGAGTAGTAGTAACCCTCAGACACTTAGGGAAGATAGCATCAAAATATGCATTCTGTTGTTGTTTCCCTAACTGTAATAAAGTCAATTGCATATCACAAAACCACATAAGAAACACACCTTCACTCGATCTGCAAGAAATGCTAAAGGAGATTCTGCAAAAGAAAAGAGGCTTTAGTAAGTAATATGCATAGAAGAGTATACTACTGACTAGTAACTGGGAAGTACTCTGGGGTACACCTGCAACCCCACCACTCGGAAAGCAGAAAGCAGAGGATCAGGAATTCAAGGGTATTCCACACCACATAGTGAGTTCCAGGCCAGTCTGAGCTCTATGAGAACTGTTTTCAAAACAAAACAAAAAAGCTCTGGGCCAGTAAGATGGCTCACTGAGTAAATGCATTTGTAACCAAGCCTGAAGATCCAAGTTTGAGCCCTGAAACTTACACTGTGAAGGAGCAAATGTACTCCTGAAAGTTGCCTTCTGACCTCCAGACACGACACTCTGTGGTACACATGTCCCCTGCCTCATCCCTGCTCCCCTGCCTCATCCCTGCTCCCCTGCCACGCAAATAAATGATTTTAGAAATTTGGCCATGGCAGGGCTATTGTATTTGTGAACACACAGGAGTTTTCATTGCCTACTCAAGACCTGCATAGGATCAAGCCAGTCAATAGTGTAGTATGGATGGGGGCCACCCTTACTTGAACAGCTATTCGGCTAATGGCTTCTGGAGGAGGGGCAGTCATATTTCTTCAAAGATGTAGCCGCTGGGGTGTTAATTATAATCCAGTAAACAACTATATATCCTTGTGCATGCATAAAATCGTAATTCATCTTAATGGATTGTGAAAAAACAACAACAACAAAAAAAAAACATGGAAGTAGGAAGAAGAGGTGTTCCAGAGTGAGTGAGAGGGAAATAAAAGAAAGGAACTGGGTATAAATATGACCAACATACATTATGGTGCATGCCTTTAATCCCAGCACTTAAGACATACAGGCACGTGGGTCTCTGTGAGATCAAGGCCAGCCTGGTCTACACAGCAAAGTCTAGGCCAGCTGGGGCTACATAATGAGCTCTTGTCTCAGAAAAAAAACTTTGTGTACATGTGTGAAATTATCAAAGGACAAGCAAAAGTACAATTTAAGTAAAAAAAATAAATAAATAAGACACAAATTGGCGGGGGAGGGGAAGAGCAAGGCAAGTGTGCTGGAGAGGTGGTCCAGTCAGTAAAGGGTTTGCTCTACAAGCATAATGACCCGACTTTGTATCCCTAGCATGCAGGCGCAGCAGACACCTGCCATCCCAGTGCTCGGGAAGCAGAGACAAGACCACCCTGGGAGCTGCTGGCCAGCTAGGCTAACTGAATAGGTGGGGGCGGGTGGGCAGGGAGCCAGAAAACCTCAAGCGAATGTCTTTTGTTTGACATTTCCTTGCTATGGCATGACCATGTTGAGGACCCCAATGCCTCAGAGCCCTGGGAGTAACAAAGCCTTCCTTTGCCTGGAGTGAGGTTCAGAGGAATGGCCAAGCTTTTATCTGTTCTGAGTGCAAATGTGGAGAGTGTGTGCAAGTGTGAGTATTTATGGATGGCTGATCAGTGAAAACTAGTAACTACAACTTCCTTCTTCTGACACTGTAACCTGACACTGCTCCCCTACAGAGACTGCCTACTGACACTAACCCCTCGCCCAGTGCTGGACTTAATAAACATGCTGAGGGGCTGGGTTGCTGCATCATCTCATTGATGTCTCTACATCAGAAAGCACGGGGCCTACATGATCACAGTTTTTCTGTACATGTGTCTGGCCTTTTTTCATTCCCACATTGCCTGAATCAGGTTGATCGGTCGATCTCTGAAGCCACACTGGCCTCAGTATATGGGTGAGTTCCAGGTTTAGACCTTGTCTCAAAAAAATAAGTTGAAAATTAACTAAACAACACACTGAACATTGACTTCTGAGCTCTGTGTGTATATGTATGTGTGGGGGGGTGACTATGTACACACACACACACACACACACACACACACACACACACCCCACATACTGTACAAAGCAAGGCCAAGCTTCAGCCTCTCTAGCTCTTTATCTGGTGGCGTGATTTCTCCTCAACATGCTTCTGCCATGGTGATGTGAGCCTCCTTGATTTCCTCACCGAAGCCAAGGAAATGCCAGTGCCATTCATGACCATGAGCCTTATAAAGTTTCCCAGATTCAAGTATTTTGTTATGGAAATGAAAAACATGCAATGATACCTTTCCATTCCTTTTTACTGAAGTATCCAACCATCCTCAGATACGTCTTTCTCGCTAAAAAAAGCTAAACATGACTAATTTTCGTTTGATCACAACTAAGTCCCTGGTGATTTTTCATTGATAGTATTCTCTAAGCAACTAAGAACTTGAACTGCAATTACTCAAATCACTTCCTCTGAAGCACTTATTGGCCAGAAACTATTGATAATTTTTTTCAGAAAATCCCCCTCATCATCTAATAATAATAATATGGAATATATTTTTCTAAATAAAAGCATCCCAATATTTCCTGTTTTACATGTTCTTCTGCAATGCAATCAGTCATTTGCCATCAGGAGTTAAAGTTGGTTTCCCTTTTCTTTGGATGTGCACTGGCCTTGCTGACTCTCTAATATGGACTAAACTACACGAAAAGCAACTTTTGTGACTTTTGCGGTTAAATCAAAACATCGACTTAGCTTCCATCCACCCAGTTTCTCCTGTAACATTATCTCTCTTGTCAAGCCTTCCTCAGTTCCTCTCTCAACACAGCCATCACACTGCTAAAATCCCAAGCCACATGAAGAGTTCAACTTGTGAGTCATTTGATTCTGAGTGCCAAAACATGTGACCATGGAAACCTCTAAAATTATCCCTGCCCTCCTCAAGGAGACTATCCAAAGGAACTTAGAGGGAACTTAAGTTTCTGGATGTGTTTTTGGAATATGTAGAAAGGAATCTGTATTTTACCAAAAAAAAAAAAAAAAAAAAAAAAAAAAGTAGACGGCTGAATGAATAGTTGAAACCAAGAATTCCAGGCAAACCACAGAACCTCTGGTATCTTTTAGTTGTATAACAAAGAAACAGAGAGGGAGTGCTAAGGGAGGGCTTTTCCCATTTTTGAGAATTTTGGGGCAGGGCTTCCTGGATTGTACAGTCTTAGTCTCTCTAGAAATCAAATGATTATTTAGAATTTTAAATTTTCATTTATTTTAAGTGTATGACTGTCTTGCTTGTAGGTTTGTTTGTGTATCATATGTATGCCTGGTACCCATGGAAGGCAGAAGAAGGTATGGGATCCCCCTGGGACTGGATTTACAGATGGTTGTGAGCCACCATATGGGTGCTTGGAATCAAACCTGGGTCCTCTGCAAGAGCACCAGTGCTCATAAGTGCTGAGCTATCCCTCCAGACCCCAAATTAAAAGATGTTAAAATTAGAAAATGGCTTCAGTGCAAAAAAAAAAAAAAAAGTCAAGTAGTCTGTAACATCAGTCCTAAGCCTCTGCCCTCAGATGAGGTCTATGCACAGCTGATAAGAGGAGAGTCAGTTCTGTTTCTTTAAAAAGTGTGGCCCCTGGTTGGTTGACCATGCTGCAGTGGAAATGGAAGATGGACAATACACATGGGCTCTTAAAAATAAAGGAAAATGGAAAGTCAAGGGTGGTTGTGAAATGTGGATCTGGGAGAAGTTAGGGCAAGGAGTGGAGGGTGAATATTATCAAAATACATCATATACATGTACGAAATCATTAAAGAATTAATAACATTGTATATATAAATGTATGTGTGGGTGCACAACACACACACACACACAAGATCAGTGGTAAAAACTCAGAAAAGGCTAGCTGGATACAAATACATTCTCATGATCTTTTAAGAACACTCTTTCTTTTAAAAAGTAGGGAATCTCTCTCTCTCTCTCTCTCTCTCTCTCTCTCTCTCTCTCTCTCTCTCTCTCTCTGTCTCTCCCTCCCTCCCTCTCTCCCCTTCCCTCTCCCATCCCTCTCTTCCTCCCTCTCTTTCTCTCTCTATTCCTATCCCTCTCCTCCTCTCCTTTCTCTCCCTATGTGTTTTTGTTTATTATTGTTTTTGACAATTTTCTACACACACACACACACACACACACACACACCATGTATCATGATCATACCCAACCCTTTTACCTTCTCTTATTCTCTTATCTACTGACACTTTCCTTGTTCCCAACTAGTTTCCCCCCTACTTTCATGTCTTTTGTGTGTGACATACTGAGTTTAATCTGAATCATTACATGGATAGGGGTAATTTACTGTAGTAATGGCTACAGTAACTTACCAATGGCTAGCCCACTGAAGAAAGTGCCTCCCCTCCCTTAGCTACTCTTAACATGTTGTCTTTTAACAGCTGCCAGGAATCCCCAAAAAGAAAAAGATGTGATATAAAAAAGTTAATGGTTGAAGTTTTATCTTATGGAATAAATTCCCATTAAAGCATAGAATCCAAAAAATTTGTAAGCCATCTATACTGGTCTAAGAACTTCTGGCTCAAACTAAGCATGCCAAAGATCTCACTAAATAAATACGCTTGCATTCCCAAACATTTATGGAAGAAACCAGACTTCAACACTGACTCATCTGCAAACATAGAATAAATTTCACAGAAAAGTGACTCAAAGTAAAGTTAAAAGAGCAAGGACAGAAGCCAGAGCTACTGAGCCCTGACACCAAAAAGTAGTGCTAAGCTGAAACAAGCACTGGGGCCAGCTAAAGGCTATGCTGAGAGTTGCTCACACCAACAATGACTATATAGCTCCCACTCACTCCCTCTTCCCCCTGTCAACTTCTTGGTGGTTGATTGGTTTTGCTAAATTTATTTTTAAGTGACACATAAAAAGTACAAAGATGCACATAGCAGCCAAAAAGATACAAATAAATAAAAATTTAAAACACCGGGCCGCTTATACAAGAGGATCATTAGTTGAGGACCTGACTGGGCTACAGAATGAGCTCAAAGCCAGCCTCAGCAATTTAGTGAGACTTTGTCTCAAAATAAAATGTATAAAAGAGGCCTGGGAATATAGGTTAGTGGTAGAATGTTTGTGTGCCTCAGGTTCAATCTCCAGTACCAACAAAAAAGGCAAAACCAGTAACAATGCCAATTCAAAATGCTCTAATATCATAGTCTTGATAGGTAACACATCCATCTCTCTACCATGAAAACTCAAAAAATGAAATTTAAAAATTAATGCGTTAATATATTATGAGATAGACAATAGAAGAATTGTAAAAATGGGACATTAAAAATTAAAATTATGTGGAAGAATGGAACACAACTATGCCCTTTTTATCAGTTTATTTTCTGATTCTTTGGTGTTTCTGTTTTCCTTTTTATGAACATTTCAAAATAACTTCTCTTCAAAAATAGGTTTTATAACATTCAAGGAAA
The DNA here is from genome assembly GCF_903995435.1 of Acomys russatus. Taxonomy (NCBI): domain Eukaryota; kingdom Metazoa; phylum Chordata; class Mammalia; order Rodentia; family Muridae; genus Acomys; species Acomys russatus. Next base: position 108,789,591 of record NC_067169.1, read on the forward strand.
CCACAAAAATTCTCTATAGCAGACAAACAAAACATTATAAAGGAATCAAAACATGCCAACAGAGTAAATCACTTAACCACAAAGGAAGATTGTAAGACAATGAGCCAAGAGGAAACTACAATTGAACTTGAAAACAAGTTACAAAGGGCTGTAGTACAACCTACTATTGACAATTATCTGAGCGTAAATAGAAATGAATGGATTACCAAAAAAGCAGGACCCAACTGTGCTATACAGAAGAAACTCCATGCAGATAAATTTAAAAGTGAAGGTGGCTAGATGCTGTATCTGCAGTGCTCACTCAGCAGAAGGAGTCAGGAAGATCATCACGAGTTTGAAGCCAGCCTGAGTTATAGAGTCTGATTCTGTCACAAAGATACCCCATACAAATGGAGCCCAAAAGAAAGCAGGAATAGTCACACTTACCTGGCACACATATAATAGACTTTACTTCTGAAGCAGTAAGAAAACACTCACTAACGATAAAAAAAAAAAAGTCAATTCAATAAGACAAAACAGCACTCAGTATATGAAACCTATGCAAATAAATATGTAAAACAAATATCAGTAAACCTGAAGGAAGAGACAGTAATAACTGGAGACTTTGACACCCCTCCTTTAGCAGTAGTAGAACAAGTACAACAAAGGCACATGAGAATTAAATTGCACCCTTGACCAAATGGACCTTGCAGACATGAACAGAACGTTCCAGGCAACAGCTGCAGAATACTCATTCTTCTCAGCATCATAAAGAACACCCACTGGGATACATCAAACAGTGGACTACAAAACAAGCTCAACATGGTACATTAACACTACAAATCCGTATAAGTTAGGCGACTTAGTCTCAAATGACCAGTGGATCAAGGAAAAATTAAGAAAAAGATAATGAAAACTTTTTGAAACAAAAGTGGAGACAGGACATGCTGAAAATTCTGGTACACAGAAAAAAAACATACTAAAAAGGAATTTTCATTTCTTTGTTGAGACAGCTGACATTACAGAAATACTCAAATATCTTTAGAGATTATTATGAATAATTAAACTTTATCAAGCTGGATAGATGGAATGAACAAATTGTCAAGACTAAAACATGAAGAAATAGAAAACCTGAACAGACCAATAAAGTAATGCTATTGAATCAGGAATAAATTTTCCATCCAAGAAAGGCCCAGGACCAGTTGGCGTCACTGCTAAATTCTATTTTTGCAAGAACAAATACCAATTCTTAACTTATTCCAAAACATAAAAAAGATGGAAATTACTCAAAGTACATTTGGCAAAGCCAACATCACCGTAGAACCAACACCAAACAAGGAAAACTACTGACCAGTATCCATGAAGAATTTTGATGTAAAAACTCTCAATACAAAATACTGGAAACTTGATCCAACAGCATATTTAGAAGATTGTTCACCATGATCAAGTGATGTTTGTCCTAGGGATGCAGGCATAGCTCAGGATTTGCCAATTAATAAACATTGTATACCACATCAACGAAAGCATATGGTTGCCTCATTAGATGCAGAGGAAAGCATTAAATAGAACTCAACATGCCTTCATGATAAAACTACTGAACAAATAAGCTATAGAGGGAAGGTACCGCAACATAATAAAGGCTATATATATATATATATATATATATATATATATCTAGACAGCTAACATTATACTGAATAGGGAAAATCTGGATGCTTATTTCTGTAAGATCTGAAACAAGAATGCTCAGTTTCACTACTTTAATTCAAATTCAGAACAAAAAGTCCTAGCCAAAGCAATCAAGATGAAGGCAGAAAGGAAGCTCATCCAAACTGGAAAAGAGGGAAACAGATTGTCAGTGTTTGCAAATTCTATGATATGGTACAAAATCCCTCAAGGCTCTAGCAAGATATACTAGAACTAATAAACAAAACGAATTTAGTGAAGTTGCTAGGTATAAAACCAAATAGCATTGCTGTGTACCAATACTGTGTTATCTGAAATAGAAACCAAGAAAGTAATGTCAGTTATAGCAGCTACCAAAGAATGAAATATCTAGGAATAATTTCAGAGGTGAAAGATGCCTAAGGTGAGTATCATGATACACTGTTGAAAGAAATAAAAAAGAATGCAAGAAACAGGAAGCCATTGTTCGTTATTAAAATGGGTAGGGCTGGTGAGATGTCTCAGTGGGTAACAGCTTTTGCTGTGCAAACATGACAGCCTGAGTTTGATTCCAGCATCCCAGGAGAGAAGGAGAGCAACAACTTCTAAAAGTTGTCTTCTAACTGTCGCATGGCATGGGATATACCTTTACTGACATTTATATAACACACACACACACACACACACACACACTCACAAGGAAATAAAGCAGCTATGCAACACAAATAAATCCAAATTCATTACAATCCTTATCAAAACCCCAGTGATATCTTCATATAGCAAAATAATCTAAAACCTACATAGAACAGCAAAAAAAGAAAAAGGCACAGCAGTCTTGAAGGAAAAAAGCAGGTGGCAATACACTGCGTGATTCCAGACCAAGCCACAATGTTACAGTGAGCAAACAGTACATACTAGCCATCAATACAAACACAGACACAGAGACCAATGGAAAAGCTTAGAGTCTAGAGTAAAACTATATATCTACAGCTAAATGACTTTTGACAAGAGTACTAAGAACACACCACAGTGAAAAGACAGTCTTACTAAATGATGCTAGGAGAGCTAGGTATTCACATGTAGTAGAGTGAAACTAGACCCTCCATCTTTTAACAGCTATAAAGATCAACACAAAATTGATCGCAGTCTTAAATGTAAGACTTGAAGCTGTGAGTTTACTAGAAAAACACAGAGGTGGAGGAATACATACAAACATAGCAAAAAGAAGTGAGGGCGGGGGGGTTGAGACGGCTTAACTAATAAAGACATTTGTGACCAATCCTGGTAATCTTAGTTTGATGGTGGAAGGAGAGTCCTCTGACGTATACACATGTGTTGTAGTCACATGTGCACATGCATAAAAAATGCAGTTTTAAAAAATAGCAAAAAGAGAAATAGGCTTATGTCAACGTGGAAAGCTTCCACATATTAAAGAAACAACAAGTACGGAATAATCTATACAACAGAAGGAAATATTTCCAAAATATACACTTGACAAAGTGTTAATATTCCAAATTTTAAAAAAATAAAAAGTCAGTAGCAAACAATTACTTGGTTTAAAAATTGAAATATGCATTTCTCAAAAGAAGATATCACAAGTGTCCAACAAATATAAGAAAATATGCTAAATGTCACCAATAATCAGGGAAAGGCAAATCAAAACAGTTGGGTTCACGTTAGTAAGAATACCTGTTACCAAAAGGAAAAATAAAGAAATAAATGCCAAGTAATTATATGGATGTAGAAAAAACAGGAACCCATACAGACTGTTGATGGAATATAAATTAGCCCAGGTAGTATGCAAAATTACAATATTACCGAGTATAGAGGTTCCTCAAAAAATGAAAAATTAGAGCTGCCATATAATCTGACAAACATGCTATTGGCTATCTGTCCAAGGGGAATGAGGTCAGTATGTTGTAGAAAAATCACATCTGGCTCCCATGTATACCACAACACAATCCACAATAGCCCAGAAATGGAACCAATCTAAGTGTCTATTAACCAGCTGATAAGGACAATGTGGTACATGTGTACAAAGGAACACTATTCCGGCTATCAAAAAAAAAAAAAAGAACAAAATATCACCATTTGTGATAACAGAGAGGGAACTGGAAATAATTATGCCAAGTGAAATAAGCCAGGCACAGAAAGAAAAACAATATCATGATCTCACTGGTGCATGGGATTTTAGAAGCTGGCCTCATGAAGTTGACAGTAGAATAAGGATTGTGTATGGCTGGAGACAGCGATGGAGCAGGAGGGGAAAATCCTGAGCCATGGCTATTAAGTTACCCTAGAGAGTAACAAGATGCTCTAGTGTACATAGAAAGTGACTATAGCTAACAATAATATACAGTACATCTTAAAAAAAGAGGAAATGACTTCACAAGTTCTCACCATAAAAATGCTAAATGTCAGAGTAAGTAGATGTGTTATTTAAATATTAGAGAGTATATGCCTGTATCAAAACATCACATGGTACCCTGTAAATATGTGTAACTCTTATGTGTTATTTATCAGCTAAAAATAAAGTTCATAAGAGATATAAATATGACAAAATCTGATGATGAATAATGAAGACAGAGGTTGTCAATGAACAAATGAAATATGGTCAACATGATTATTCATTAGGAAAATGAAATCAATATCACAATGAAAAATTATTTTGCCCAATTAATGTGGCTATATGTTTGTTTGGTTTTTTAAAGACCAGCTTGGTGAGGATGACTTAGTAATTAAAGCATTTGCTGCAGGAACAAGATGACCCCAGAGGCCATGGAAATGCTGGGTGGGTGTGGTGGCCACCCAGTTAAGTCCAGCCTCAGAAGCTGGAGATAACAGATCTCCAGACCAAACTTCCTAATGAGACTAGCCAGACTGGTGAGCTCTGGGGTTAAGAAATTTAGCCTCCCATCCGCCCCCCCCCCCCATTCTTCAGGAGTCCCACAAGGAGACCATCAAGGCTGGGGGATCTGGACCCAGGGAGACTGCACAAAGTGATGCACCAGCCAAGGACATTGCAAGCAGAGAACCTAGACCCCTGGTCAGATGTAGCCAATGGACAGCTCATTCACCATGAGGGGAAGGGGAGAGGAGAGCGATTTGTGGGGCAGCTTCTGACAGGAACTCTGCTGTCTGTGATTTGATCTCTTCCCCTTGGCAGAGAGGCCCTGCAGGACCACAGAGGAAGGGGATGCAGGCTATGCAGAGCTGATAGCTGTGTTCAGCTGGTGGGGGAGGAGGACCCCACCTGCCAGAGGTCTAGGGAAGGGGAATAGGGTGGAAGAGGGAGGGAGGGTGAGAAGAGAAAGATACAAGTGAGGGGATTAAAATTGGCATGTAAACTAAATAAATTATAATAAATTAAAATAAATAAATAAAAGAAGCTCAGGCAGATGTAAAAAAAATTTAAAAATGAATGTATCCTCTGTGTATAATGTAGAAGAGCAATCAAAAAAAAAAATCCTGATACCAACCTCAGGCCTCCATACACATGTGTCCCCATATGCAAAACTGCATACATACATTCATGCAACACACACACACACACACACACACACACACACACACACACACACACACACACACGGAACAAGGACAGACAATAGCAAATATCAAGTTATAGAAAGAGTCTTCTCATGCACTGCTGGTGGGGGAATAAAATGATGCAGTCACTTTGGCAAATAGTCTGCTAGTTCTTGTAACAGTGAAACAGAAAGAGCTGTAGCTGTAGCCTGGCTGGTATTACAATGTCTGTGAGGACCCAGAACCTCAATGAAAAACAAGATGAGGGCCCAGCCAGCATGGTGGTGCATGCCTATCATCCTAGTACTTGAGAAGTGAAGATAAGAGGATGCAGGAGTTCAACATGTACAAACATGTCTACACAGATTTGAATTCTCAAAACTCTATTCATGATCCATCCATTTGTGAATGGAAGAAGAATATGTGGCATCTATATAACAGAATTATTAAAAATAATTTTTACTTATATGTATGTTTATGTGTCTATATAAGCCTCTGCCAGTGCCCATAAGATCAGAAGAGACCATTGGGTCCCCTGGAGCTAAAATTACACCTATTTGTGAGCCTTCTGATGTGGGAGCTGGGAAGCCAACCCAGGTCCTCTGCAGCAGTAGTACACACTCACTCCTAACCACTGTGCCATCTCCCCAGCCTCCTGTGTATACATTTTTAAAAGCTATGCTGATGATTTTATAGTATATGGAAAGCTTTAAAACATGCAGACACCAGGGAAATGAAAATTAAAACTACATTAAGATTCCATCAAAATCCACTAAGAAAACAACAACAAATGCTGATGTTTGCAGGAAAAGGGATGCAACTGGAGATAACTATATTAAATGAATTAAGTCAGTCTCAGAAATACAAATACCATTTTTTTCTCTCATTTGTGTTTCTTGGATTTTATATAAATATATAAAATTGCGTGTACGTACATGAAAGTAGAAGTGAAACCATCTAAGCAAATAAAGGGGCCTAACAGGAGGGCAGGAGTGAGAAAAGGGAGGTTAGAAGGTGTTGAGCGACATGCATAACAGTCAATATGTACTTTATGAGAACTTAAAAAAAAAAAGAAGTAGATTTGATTTTTAAAATATGATGAGCTGGAGAGGTGGATCAGAGGTTAAGAGCACTAGCTGGTTGTCCTAAGTTCAATTCCTAGCAACCACGTGGTGGCTCGCAAGCATCTATAATGAGATCTGGCAACCTCAAACAGAGTACTCATATACATCCATAAAGAGATCTAAAAAAAAAAAAAAAATTGCTGGCGAGGGTGTGGAGAAAGAGGGACATTTATATACTGCTTGTGGGAGTTTAAATGTGTGTAGCCACTATGAAAATCATCAGTACAGGGCTTCCTCATAAAGCAAACAATGGAGCCCCCAAACGAAAAATGGAATATGGCTCAGCTATACTACTGGGTATTTACCCAAAGTGATCTAAATCAATAGGCCACAGAGATCCCTGCACATCCACGCTCATTCATAACAGCCAGGAAACGGAGGCAACCTAGAGGTTCATTAAGGAATGAATGGATAAAGAAACTATGGTGTGTGCAGAGAGTGGGGTTTTGTTCAGCCATAGGACAATGGATAGAACTGAAGAGAATTGAGTTTAGTGAACTAAGCCAGCCTTGGAAGTCAAAACGTCCCTAGTGTCTTTTCTGTTGCTATAATAAAATACTCTGAATTAAAGCAATTTGGAGAACATGTGCATTTAGCTTATAATGCCAGGTCACAGTCCATTATGGTGGGGAAGCCAAGGTGGGACTTTAAAGCACAACCTCCACAGTTGAGAACAGAAAGTTTAAACACATGGATCCTTCCTTGTTCTCAGCTGGTTTTTTGCTTCTCTTGCACCCTTCAGAACCCCCGGCCTAGGGAGTGGTGTCACCCTCAATGGCTTGGGTCTTCTACTTCAATTAACAATCAAGACAATTACCAAAGGTCAGCCTGAGCTAGATAAATCTTCTCAGGTGTTCCAAGTTGTGTCAAGTTAACAGTTAAAGTGAACCAGTGGAAATTAAGTGTCACATTTATCTCATATGTAGAGCACACACACACACACACACACACACACACACACACACACACACACACACACACGTATGTATCTATGTGACAGAAAAGTATATTTTTTTGCAGAGACAGAAAGACTTTAAGGGGATATCAGAGAAGGAAATATACATATAATAATGAAACTCAATATTGTGTTTGCTACATAAAAATATAGCTGAAAAGGCAAATATTCCAAGTGAAAGAAGCCAGATACAAAAAGCCAGTATAAGTAAATTCCTCCTTATGGAAGTAGTTTAGTATGGTTACCTTTGGCTAATTGATGTTAGAACATATTGAGTGACTGTTAAAGATATGTTTGCTTGGGGGTGCTAAAAATATTCTAAAATTGAGCAACTGACAATTGCACAATTCTGTGAGTACAGGAAAGATCAAGTAATTATATCCTTTACTCTCGGATGAGAAGAATTGGAAGATTCTCAACAGACTGTGACATGATATTTGACATTTTATTATTTCTTTTGTTGAAATCAAGTCTCACGTAGTCCAAGATCAGGGTCTTGAGTTCACAACATAGCCAAGGAGGACCTGATCATCTTGCCTTCCACTCCCAGATGCTCCTGGCTTCACTGAATACCTTAAGTGGGTGACTTCTATGATTTGGGCATCACATCTCAATCTGTGATGCAAATATGAATGATAACATTATGTCTCTTGAGTTGGTTGAGGTGCTCCTGGGTGCACAGATTACTATAGTTCTTCAAAATTGCATTTATGGTAGTCTTTGTGGGTAAATATCTATCTTATGAAAAACATCTTTAGAAACCTGACTGACCTGACTTCTGACTTTACCACTTGCCAATTATGAGTTCTTGGGCATTACTCAGCCTAAGCCTGCCAGTGTGACTTATCTGTAAGCAGAGATGGCAATAATAGTAACTTCCTCATAGCCTCTTACTACCACATGCCTGCTACATTTCCGGTGCTATTATTAGCTAACGTTCCCTTTGAGCAGTTGAACCACTTGCATTAAAATGTCTACAGTAATATCTACTCTTTTTAAAAATAATTTTTCAGCTTACTTATGATGCTAATGGTGTGTGTGTGTGTGTGTGTGTGTGTGTGTGTGTGTGTGTGTGCTTGTGATGTGTACGCATGAATGAGTGTGGGTCCAAGGTCAGGGGACACCTTTTGTGAGTCTGTTCTCTCCTTCCACTGTGGGATTGGTATTCAGAGATTGAGTTAAACTTGTTAGGTCTGTGTAGCAGCAAGCCACCCTCTGAGGCACCTCACCAGCACGACAAAATATTGTCAGTGCAATCTCATGCCTATGGTATCCTTGTTTTTTGTTTATTTGTATTGTGTGCCTTGAGGGGGTATTAGAAACAGAAGCGAGAACCTCACGACTGCATTCTTCTTCCTAGGTGAAAATGACTCCTTTGTGTATAAATGCCACATTCTGATTGCCCATTCATTCACTTACAGGCACCTGGCTTGATTTCACGTCTTAGCTCCTGTGAATAGAACTAAGACATGTATGTGCAGGTGCCTTTATTGTCTGCTGACCTTGATTTCTTCGAGCACATAGTCAAAAGGTGGAGGCTTTTTAAAAAAAATTAAAACTGTAGTTTTGAATTTACTTTTAAAAGAAACATGCATGCTGATTTCCATAGTTAAATGTTCGCCTCTTCTGAGGGTTGGTATCAGCTAATTTTCTAGCCTGTCTCTGAGATTTCAAATCTAGGACACAGTAAGAGCCTACTCTCTTTCATCTTGAGCTGTGTCCAGAACCCATGTCTGTTCTGAAGCTAGTCTGTGAAGTAAAGGCACGCAGAGCTAATGTGTGCTGGCACAGTTATTGTTCCACCGAATCTTCTTACATATGACTCCAGTGGTCAAACTTCATCTTCCAGCCTTCATTCCATTTCTGATCCAAACAAATATTTTCATGAATGTGTCCAAGATAAGGAAGATAAGGAAAAGTTGAAGAGATGTGTCACTTATCTAGCCCTATAAAGACATATTTTTCCCTTTGGGGTATGTGTGTGTGTGTGTGTGTGTGTGTATGTGTGCGCGCGCGCGCGCTCGCACATGTGCATCTGGTGTGTGTGTGTCTGTACATGTCCAAACCAGAAATCTGTGTCAGATGCCTTCCTGAGTTGCTCTGTGCCTTATCGTTCAATTCAAGACTCACTGTTCTGCTGGACTAACTAGCCACTGAGCTCCAGGGCTCTGCCAGCTCGGGGTTGCAGACAGCCACCTCCATGCCTGACCTGGTTTTGTTTGCCTGGGTGCTATAAATCCCAGCTCAGGTATTTATATTTGTGTGTGAAACATTTCACCCAATAAGCCACCTTTCTATGCCAGTAAAGGCTTATTCTGATGGAAGATGCCATTATTACTTTACAAACTCAAAATCAACCATCTTCACACAAATTATCAAAGGAACACCAATCACAGCAACTGTTAGGCTCCTTACCATCGCCTGTGCTTTATCCATTTGACTGCTTGAGACTTGTATCAATCAGCCCCCAAGAAGTGGCAGAGTTTGGAGGAAACATTAATTAAACAGAGCGCGGGAGAAAATATAAATGATCAGTGACACAAAGACTGGGGACAACTGGATACCAACATGCCAAAGAAGGCGACTACTTCCGTATCTGTCACCCTGCATAAAAAGGTATTCCAGAAGTCATCTAAGACCTCATTGTAAGGCCAGAAACTTTGAAATTGCTCGGAGGAAACGCTGAAATATAGACAAGCCCTTTCTGAGAAAAACTCCCATATGCCAGGAAATCAAGCAAGAAGTGATATAAGCACCTACAGAGATGTTTTAAAAACAAACAAGCAAACGAGCAGCCATCCACAGTGCAAAAGAAACAACTGGACAAAGAGACGGCCTGCAGAATAGAAGGGGAGTCTTCTCGAGAACGTCAAACACATGTTTCCTAAAAGCTTAAAAAGTTCGGTTGCTGCAGAGCCACGCTGACACGCATACCTTTTCCTTTCTGTCCTTTTTCCTTTTGGATACTGGCCAGAGCCAGAGCACACTTTCTTTGGTACTTCAATTACTTGCACTCTTTCTCCATTATTTGCCTTCCTGCTATGTGTCTGCTTTTCTACCAGATAGCTGCCCTCCAAAGCCAGCATGGCTAAAATGGCAATCTGTTCCCTCTCTCCTCTCTCCAATTCCTCTCCCTGCTGCTGGTGAAATTTACAGCCTTCCTGCCCAGGGATTTTTCTTTTTAACTCTAAGAAGATTTTCTTCAAGCTTTAAAAAAAAAAAAAACTCATTAAACTCAGCCAAAGAAGAAATAACACAATAAATAAATGGACAAATGATCCAAGTAAACACTTCCCAAAAGGAGAAACACAAACCGAAAATTTATGGGCAAAAATCAATAGTCAGCCAACAGGGAGATGAAAATCAAAACTGTATTGAGAGTCTCATCTCACCCTGACTCAGATGGCTCTCATCAAGAAAGTAACAACCATTAGTAGCAGAAACAAAGAGAAGAAACTGTGTTATCCATGGCTCTGGGAAGATACCTTAGTCTAGCCACTATACATTATGGAAAGGCCTCAAAACACTAAAAACAGAACTATCATCGATATAATCTCTGTGTATATAACTGAAGAAATGAAGGCAGTTCATGAGAGAGATATCTGCAAACCCATGTTTACTGAGGCTCTAATTGTAATAGCCAAGCAATGGAACCAGCCTTTCTCAGTGTGTTTATGTGTGTGTGTGTGTGTGCGCGCGCGCGCGTGTGTGTGTGTGTGTGCCTTTATCTATATCTATATATCTTTCTGTCTATAAAGGATAATTATTCAGCCACAAAGAAGTGAATACTGTTTTCATGAGGTAGATGTAAATAAAGATCATCATGTTAAAAAATGTAAGTTTAATACAGAAACACAAAAAGCCATACATTTCCACATTTTCTCATATTTAGGAACTAGAATTTAAAATGCCAGGTGGTTTGTGTACTTGAGAGAATGAAGCAGGACTGATGAGAGTTGGTTGAGAGCCTGGACTATGGACAGAGATCTAACAAAACAAATATCAACCAGAATCTGTGACTCCAGGGGGATGAAATAAAAGAAGTTAAGAGAATGGATATGACCAAATCAAGATAATGTGCGTATGTGGATATGTCACAGAGAAACCTAATAACATGTGAATTAATATACTGACGATAATGTAAACAAAAATTGGTATATGTAGTGTTAACACACTAATGTTAAATAGAAGCTTACTTAAGCAAAATCTTCCCTGATTTTTTCTCCATCCTTCACCCCACTCATTTGCTATTACATTGCAAGGTTTCCTAGTATCCTATTGGAAAACCTCTTGCAATACATGTCCACAGCGTTTCACCGGGCTTCACTTACCAGGAAACTGGGACAGAGGGAAGGACATCCTATTTGGACTCTAAATGAGAGAAGTATGGGAAAATAGAAAAGTAGAAGGATCCAGAGGGTCCTAGAAACCTACAAGTAGAACATTATGATAGCAAATTTGGGCCCAGGGGTCCCGCTTAAAGTAAGGCATCAGCCAAGGACAATACAGGAGGTAAACTTTAAACCCTTACCCAGATCTAGCCAATGGTCAGAACAGTCTCCACACTTGAGTGGGGAGTGGGATATGACTTTCTCACATACTCTGGTGCCTCACATTTGACCATGTCCCCTGGAGGGGGAGGAGACCTGGTGGCACTCAGAGGAAGGATAGCAGGTTACTGAGAAGAGACTTGATACCCTATGAGCATATACAGGGGGAGGTAATCCCCCTCAGGAACAGACATAGGGGAGGGGAATAAGGGGAAAATGGGAGGGAGGGAAGAATGGGAGAACACAAGGGATGGGATAGCCATTGAGATGTAACAAGAATAAATTAATTAAAAAAAAAAGAAAAAAAAAGAGTTGACCTGGAGGCCTTGGATTCCCAGAAGAAGTCCTCCTGAGCAAGGCTCTCACTGTAGTACAGCTGAGTTGGGGGAAAGGCAGGGCATTACCTGTGCTGGGTGATCACGTTGACAGCTGAAGGGTGATTTGCACAGTAAGCCAGGTACATCGATTTAAAATGAGGCAAGAGGTTCAGTAGGCAGCCACCTACTTTGTGCTGGTTTTCTGGAAACCTGTAAGTAAAACATGTCAAACATAGAATGTAAACCAGGAAATAGAAGGCAAAGAGATTTGCAATTGAGCCCAGAAATAGGTAAATCTTTCGATGCCTTGCCATGGGATTTGTTTTTGTTTGTTTGTTTTTATGTAGACTGAAATCACTTTATCCCTGGAATACAGTTTTTGATCACTGATTAAAAGTCTAGCCACCAGGCTGGAGAGATGCCCTGGTGGTTGAGAGTACTGACTGCTCTTTCAGAGGACCCAGGTTCAACTTCCAGCACCCACATGGTGGCTCCCAAGTGTCTGTAATTCCGGCATGTGACACACAGATATATTCAGGCAAAGCTTAGATAAACAAATTTTAAGAATAAATTCTAGCCACCAATTAAAACGCTGATGATGTACAGAGTCAGACTCTTACTGGTAATTAGTAGGCAGAGCTGTTGGTTTCTAGGAAGATTATATTCAAATTTCTCTTGACACACTGAGAATATTCAAATTCATACCAAGTTCAAGCATGTGCAAAACTGATTTAATTTAACAACACAACACACCTTGAACAAAAGTTTATATACACACACACACACACACACACACATATATATATACGTGTGTGTGTATGAAGGCAAACACTCATACAAATAAAATGAATGATGTGATTTAAAATTAAAGTCAAACAATTTACTAGATGTCCAAACTTCACATACATATAGTGATTTGACACAAAACACCATCACTGTCTTTACAGGGTTTTTCATCTTTGGGTTTTAGCTTTAGTCTGTGACAATGTGTCAAAACTACAGCAAATACACAAATATAAAGTGCAGTAGTGCCTGGCCTAAAGTCATAATCCCAATACTTGGGAGGTAGAAGCACGAGCATCAGAGGTTCAAGGTCAGCTTCTACAATATGGCAAGGTCAAAGCCAGTCTGGCCAGTGTGATACTGTCGCAAAATCAATTAACCATTAAGTGTAGAAGGAAATAGCAAAGTCACTGCCTCACTTACTTTGCACATTCTTCCAGGGCTTGGCAGAGTGTCTGTTGAAATGTGCATATTTCTTCAAAGTTTCCCAATAAACATGTAAATTCCACAGTACTCAGGCTGATGTAAGGGAGGAAAAAGGACACAGTGTTCTAGTTAATAGAATGGAAAGAGGAGCCCACTTGGGTGATAGCTTGCTGGTAGCTGGCAACTGTGAGGGAAGTCAAAGTGCTTGTGTTATAACAACTGCTTAAAAAAAAAACTTATAACAACCTCATTGTCCCTAGCACACTTGTTTAGCTTCCTTTCTCAGTTCATCTTTTCTAAAATAATATTGGTCCTAAAGAAGTGTGGTGATCATCAGGTCCATTTAGATATTTTGTTAAGCTTACTATCAAACTATAAAAACAGAGTAAAAATACAACATTAAGAATAAGGTAAAAAAAATTCTATGGTGTATCTCCTTTCTAGAAAATGGGAAAGTGACTAAAATATTTATGCTCAACAAGTACAGAGGAGAGAGGGTAGCAAAAAGGGGTAGGAAAAAAAAGCTGCTTTTTTGACATGAAAATACTTAAATAACAACTAAAAGCATTCTTCATCAAAGAGAATTAGAGGGGAGGAAACAAGTTAATTTTGTTACCGTTATTTGTGGGATAGAATGGAGTCAAATAGAGGCAAACTGAATGATTTTATGCAAGGCCTTTACTGTGGAATGTTCCTCTTCAGTTTCCCCTCACAAAACACTAAGTGGCACTAAGAACAGGAGCTGACCCTCATAAGGCATGGGACACTGATGCAAACACTTTTCTTTTTTTATATTTTATTAATTTATTCCTATTACATCTCAATTGTTTCACTTTTCAAGCAGGAGCTTCCACTGCTCTGTGAACTCCGTGCCATGGGTGTCTCCATTTTACAGGTGAGACAATATAGGCACAGAGAAGGTGGTAGGCAAATTAGCCAACATCAAAATGCAATGAGGAGCAAAGAATGGCTATCCCAAGCATTCTGAGCCCAGAGACCATACTCTTGAGCACTTTGGGGAAGAAACTTGTCTGAAGAGTCACATAAGAGGTGGATGTGGCACATATTCTCCCTCCTTCAGAATATACAGCTCTGGAGGCTGGAGAGATAGCTCAGAGGTTAAGAGCAGTAGCTGCTCTTGCACAGGGCATAAGTTCGGTTTCCAGCACCCACACTGGAGCTGCCTACAGTGCCTGTCATTACAGCTCCAGGGATCTGACACCCTCTTCTGGCCTTCTCCAGCACCTGTGCACATGTGGCATATGCTCACATTGACATACACATACATACACATGATTAAAAATAAAGAGATGACTCTTGTAAGAAATGGTTGTTAGCTGGAACACATCTGAGCCACACCAAATGTGTGTAGGGGGACCGGGAGGCACTGGAAAGGGGAGAGGACAGAGTGAAGATACACTACTCGTGTAAGAACCTTCATAGATGTAAAAGAACTAATTTAAACATTCAATCCTAAAACAGGTGTGGTAAGGTGGGTTTAAGAGGATTGAGTGATTAAGCTCAAAGCTAGCCCTCAGCTACCTGAGACATACTGTCTCAACACAAATATGGCTAATTCCTAGGGGCAATATTTACAAAGGAGTTTTCCTGACTAATCCAGAGGGGAAGATCCAGTGCCCCTCGAAACATGCAAAGTCTCCCCTTAGGCCCTCTTGAAGCACAAACTGGAAACTGCCTCTTGTTGTCTAAGGGGACTCTGGCAGCCAGCCAGTTTCTTTGAGTACTGCTCTGTCATAGGCACAGAAAGCAGGGTCCCTGAACTTTCTGCATCCTGCCTGGGGACATATCTAGCCTCTTGGTCATCGGGCAGTCTGGCTTGCTCAAATCATTGTGGGAATGAGAGGACAGTCAGAATCGATGCAAATACCCTGACTCCGGTATGAGCAGCCACTGAGGGCGAGGAAAGTCTGACTTCAGTCTCAAGCCTCCTTTCCCTGTTTCAGGATTGCAAGTCAGCCTCTTCCTTATTTGAGATCTCACTATCTCCCCTCCAGGATGACCGATCAGTGGCCCTCTTTCTGGCCTGTCACAGCCCGAAAACAGAAGGTACATTTCAGATAGTGAGTGACAAGGGACATGGTCAAGCTAGTCTGGTTACTTGTTGGCTGTGTGACAGGCAAAGCAGTGAGCCTGTCCAGACGTTGATTTCTTATCTACTCAGTGGAGACAGCCAATTCTCCCAGGAAACTAGAAAGGGTGATGTGCTGTGTTCCTATATTGCTCTGAGAGCTGTGATTAACAAAACACATTTCACATAATAAAAGCCAAATGCAGGAGAACACTTAAGCCAAATTTCAGTTGGACGTTTGCCTAACCAACATAATTTGTGAGAAAAGGGGGGAGAAAAACAGTTAATGACGTTAAACTCATTAAGCCTGAAGTTGGTAGTTTAGACAGACTTCCTCGCAAAAGTCAGCTTTTCCCAAGTTAAGAGGGGAGGATTTTGTCTTCCACCATGTGAGCTAAAGTTTCTATTTCACTTACAGAACATGAGGACTAGCGAAAGTTAATCAATTAAAGTAACAAGTAAGGGTAGTCATTATTTGTTAAATATGCTATCCCTACAAGGATAAAAAATAATTACATCCTTTCCCCCTTCCCTTTCCTCCCTCTAGCTGGCCCCTCCCACTCCCTCTCAAACCCGTGGTCTCTTTTTCTTTGATGATTGCTGTTAGCATACTTTTCTTTCATGAAAACTCAGTCTTTAGCTTAGACTTTAGAAAATCATTTCAGGTTTAGTACGTCTTGTACGTTTTGCTTTCAGAAATGCTTTCTCATCTCATTATTATTCACGTCTGCCTGAATGAAATGCTGGCTTTGAATTGCTCTTCTAAACATTTGCAAAATGCCACACTCTTTCCACCCCGGGAGCATGGGAACGAGGTCTGACCTGGCAAGCAAAGGTCAGAGTGAGCATGAGAAGGTCCAGTGTATGTGCTTTCCAAATAAAAGCTTCAAGCAGTCCTTTTTCTGCATGGTACAAGCAAACATTGAAATGCACAGGAAATGTGGGAGCTAAAAAGGAGACCCCGTACACCTGCACATGGATGTATATAGCAGGGCGAGTGAACAGACCCTTTGTTTAATATTGCAGCCCTGTCCAAAACAGCTAAGCAGTGGGACCAATCCAGGTGCCCAACACTAGAGGAGTGCTCGGGGGACATTTGCTATCTATGTACAAGAAAATTTCTTTAACTATAAAGAAGAAGGAAGATATGCGTTTGCCAGAAAATAGATACAGTTAGAAAAAAAATCATATCAAACAAACCAAGCAAATATCAGGTGTTTCCTCTCATTGATTTTTATAGATACAAAAAAGTGTGTGTGTGTGTGTGTGTGTGTGTGTGTGTTGAAAATAGAAAAAACTGTGTAGGAAAATGAAGAGGAAGTAGGAAAAGAAAATTGAGGGTAAGTGGTGGGAAAATATGCTTAATACATAAAATATATACAAAGAATTTGTATGAAAAAAATTTAACTAAAAATACTTTAAAAGTAAATCTTACAGAAACAGAGACTAGAAGAGAGGTTACCACCAAAGTGTGGGAATATAAAGAAGATGGTAAGGTGGAGAAAGAACAGTTAAGGGATACCGGGGCACAACTGGATGTGAGGTCTAACATCTAAATATTCTACAGCACAGTAGGAATTTTAGGGGTGCCAAAAAGTAATTGTATATTTCAAAATAGCTCATGGATATGCTAGTTACCTGAATCTGATCATTACACACTGTAGAGGTGTGCTAGAAATAGCACACTCCATTCTTTAAGGATGTACAATTGTGTAGTGCCAAGTATTTTTAATTTAATGTGGAAAAGAGGCAAGAGAAAAATATTCAAAGCACAAATTGTCATAGGCCGAATCTCAGATTAGCTATTCCTTCTGCAGAAAGCAAGCCAAGCGCTCCACAAGCAACATCTTGCATAATTGTTGTTGCCCTGACCATGTTCTTGGCAACCTGTGATCTGTGGAAATTCTTTTAAAGGGCAAAATCAATTATTCAGTGCAATGCCTCCAAGTGCTGACATTATCTCGCTTTATTTCACTGGGGTTTAAAGAGCCTTACTTGTTATTAGACTGCAAGGGTCTTAGGTAAGTAGCAAGAAGAGACTGAAGTTCTTTGGCATATTCTTTTTCAGTGTCCAAGATGTTCTGTAACACCTGCGGAGAAACAAGAAGGTCTTATAACCATCAAGCAAGTCCAAGGTCAAACAGAGCTTTAGATCTTCAAGTCAAATTCCCAGAAAAAGGTGTCCCAGTTTACTTAGGCTGGTGCTAGATGTAAGGAACACAAAAATACAAATGTACTTTATTTCACACTGGAAAAATATTTTAATAATTATCTGACAGTGAGGGGTATTGCATAACTCATATGAACACAATTATCATGACTTACCCACAACTGGAGGAGCCTTGCCACTTACATGGTGCTGGTCACATTTATGCTTTAAATAAGTTTATCAAGGAAGGGTTAGGTTATCTAATAAGGCTCAGTGTTCCCAGTTTATGAATAATAAAATTATAAAACATAGAGACTCAAGAGTAGGACGATTCTAGGGTAATTGTGACACAAAACATCAGGGATTTGGTTTGTGTATTGTTTCTGATAAGACAAATTCACAGCATTTAGGACATAGTTAAGGAGGGCGAAAACTGGTCCTTCAGTAAAAACAAAGGCTTCTGGTTTGAACACTTCAAATAAAAAATAAGAAACAGTACTGTGAGGACTTTAATGAGAACGATTCAATAATTATTTACTATTAATAAAACAAAATCCCTTTTTGTTCTTTGTTTGAGACTAAGTCTCACTCTAGTCTATAATGGCTTGGAACTCACTATGTAGCACAAACAGACCTCCCACTTACCATAATCCATGTGCCTCAGTGTCTATGTGGCTGAAATTACATTATCCGTGTAAGCCAATACACCTAGCTAACAATAGAGTCTATAGGAACAACTGCCACTGTATGACCCCACACGTTGTCTTTCTCCACCAATTCTCAGGCATGCCCCATTTCCAGCCCATTCTGGAAGCAGGCACAACCTTCAATTCAAGTGATTATACATAACGAAGTTAATATTTTGCTCTGTGTTTTTCACATCTTCTAGTTAATTGAACAAATCTTTCCCATGCCAATGGCCATGCTGCTTGCAGATAAGGAGCTTCCACTATATCTGAAGATGGAGACATTAAGTAGGCACCTACAAGAACCATGTGTGTCTAAAAGAAGCACATTGGTCTACAAAAATGGTAGAAACACACACCTGATCCCTTGTGTTTGTGGCTTCTACATGGATAGTTTTTATAGGCCTTCAATTTCCACAGGATTTAGCTAATTTCAGATTGAAAATATTTTTTAAATGTCATCTAACTGAACATATATGGACTTTTCCCCTTGTCATTATTCTTTTACTAATATAGTATAACACAAGCCTCTAATCCCATGGGCTTCATGCAAGAAGACTGCAAGTCCGAAGCAATCAGGGTAGCTTAATCAGATCCAGTCTCAAGATAAAAAGTGGGGGAAATACTGATGGTGTAGTTCAGAGGTAGAGCACTTGCCCCAGCATGTGTGTAGCCTTAGGTTCAGTCTCCAGAACCACAAGAAATACTTAGAAGTGTCACAATTATTAGCTGGATGTGGTGGTATGCACCTTTCATCTCAGAAGAGGCAGAGGCAGGTGAATCTGTGAGTTTGAGGCCAGCCTGGTCTACAGAGCAAGTCCAGGGCAGTCAAGGGCTACCCAGAGAAACCATGTGTCAAAAAGCCATAGAAAATGAAAACAAAACAAAACAACTATTCACATGACAAACACACACACAGACACACACACACACACACACACAGATTATCTAAAGTGCAGGAGAGAATGCAAAAAGGTCATGTACAAATGATAGGCCATTTTATATGCGATTTGAATTTCTGTATCCAAGGAGCCAATCCTTGTGGATACTAAAGAGTGCCAGTACTCACAAGGCAAAGCATGATGACTCGCTTTTGAAACGTGGAGTGGCTGACGTAGGTAGGGGCCCAAGGAGCCAACTGGTTTTCTGGTGACCAATTGAACTGGGAGATGGTGGTCCCAGCTGTGCTACTGGCTGAGAGGCTGCTTCAGTTGTAAGGCACATCTTACCTCATCTCAGATTGTGACATTTCAGGAGCCATTATGAAGCAGCCCAGATGCTGCACAGGCAGGTACTGGGCAAGCGAGGAACACTTTGACCAATGTAAGAGGCTTAACTGCGTCTCTCCCAGTAATGGCATTTCAGACCAGAAATTTCTGTTGGGGGAGAAGTGTCCTGTGTCTTGTGGGGAGTGAAGTAGCATTTCAGATCTCGACCCACTAGATCCCAGTTGTGCTCCATCCCATACTACAGTTATGACTATCAAAAAATGTGCTCAGAATGGTGATGTCACCTTAGTTGGGAATCAGTGACTTAGAAGGCCACAAGGTGGTTTCCAAAGCTAAGGGTTTGCTAAGCATAAAGGTACATGCTTATTATCCAAGCATTGAGAAAGTTGAGGCAGAAAGATAGTTTGAGGCCAGTTTACACAGTCAGTTTAAAGCCAGCCTGGGCAAGACTGTGATAAAAAAAAAAGAAAAAAGAAGGAAAGAACAGTCAAGGGTTAAATTACAGGCTAACTGACAGCAACTCTTGTCTACTTTCAGTTCCCCTGTTTGCTCAGAAACTATTCTTTACAAATGTACATTCAGAGGTCTGAAAGTACTGAGGCTTTCTGAAATTAGTCCAGTGATGGAATAGAAATGTTACTGCCTCCAAGACAATCCAGTTACAATAAAAGGTCATTATAAACTGCTTTAAGGGGCTAGAGAGATGGCTCAGTGGTTAAGAGCACTAACTATTCTTCCAGAGGTCCTGAGTTCTATTCCCAGCAACCACATGATTGCTCACAACCATCTATAATGGGATCTGATGCCCTCTTCTGGTGTTCATGAAGACAGACCAATCATGCACATAAAACACATAAATAAATAAATCTTTTTAAAAAACTGATTTGAGATGAATGAAACGCAAATACAGCACGCAAAAACTAGGTCTGGAGCTCAGTTGGCAAAGTGCTTTCCCAGCATTCACAAGGCCTGGATTGGAGTCCCAGAACCACATAAACTGGGTGAGGTGGTTTACACTTCCAATCCCCAGTATTTTCAGACAGTCGGGGCAAGAAGATCAGGAGTTTAAGGCTATCCTCATCTTCAGAGGAAGTTCAGGCCTGCCTGGGATACATGAGACCTTCTCGTAAAAAAGAAAGAAAGAAAGAAAGAAAGAAAGAAAGAAAGAAAGAAAGAAAGAAAAAGAAAAAAACACCTATTGTTTTCAATTAAAGTGATGCTTTAAGAAAGTAATTATAGATGCAAATGCCTATATTAAGAAAAAGAAGCAAGGTCCTTCCATTTTAAACAGATGTACTTAGTGGAAGCACTAGTTGGACTCAATGGGTTAAAAAAAAAGGAGGACAAGAAGTTCAGAGGGAGACACAGTGCTAGTGAATATGGACAAAATCTGCTGTATATTTCTAAAGTAGGGGTATTCTAATATCTCATCTAGTACTGAAGAGCCTGGGAAATTATCTCCTTCTAACATTATTTGGACAAAATGGAAATAAACTACGATCAGTGAGGAAGGAGGCTAGAAAAAGTGGCAATTCCAAAGAGTGGATAGACAAACAGGTGCTGAGAATTAGAACTTTCCAGAGCAGGAGACTTCCACAGGAAGCAGGCCAAGGCCTTAGCTCTGACTGACAAAGTTGGCCACTCACAATGGACCAATCTGAAAGTTGAAAGCACTCAAGGGACTCGGTGTCACTAAAGCACTTATACTTCTGTGAATTTTGTCCCAGTCCCAGAAAAAAATAAAGGAAATAACCTCCCCTTTCAGGCAGAAGAGGAGGAACAGTTATTATGATACCAGAATATTCTGGTAGCCAAACAACATGGGGACATTTATGTCCTTAACACCATGAGCCCTCTGGAGAAACTATTTATCAGAGTCTGCCTGACATGGAAAAGAGAGTATCTAAACTCCAGGCCACTATAAACACTCATGCAGAAGAAGGGAAAAGACCAATCTCAGCCCCCTCAACCCACCCTGTCTCACCTAAGAATGGACACCAAGTGAAGGTCACAGTTCTGGAGCTCACCAAAAGATGAAAACATGATCATGGGGAAATGGAATGTGTCCCTCTCATCATGCCTCACCACGACATGACTGAACACCTGTTCTCCAGTCTCGTTTACCAGGCACATCATGCCATGCTTCCAACACAAAATGACAAAGGTGTATTGAAAGGAAAAGCCATCAAACTAGGGATGGAACCGCCCTACAGTGCTTGCCTAGCATGCTCAGGGCCCCAGGTGCCACACCCAGCAGCACAGGAAGCAACTTAAGGAAGGACTTTATTTCAGCCCACAGTTTGAAGAGTTAGAGCCCATCATTGACAGCAAGTAGCGCCTTAGCAGCAGGAGGTGTAGCCCAGCCTACTCCATTCCTCACAACACAATGAGGAACAAAAAACAGCAGACAAACAATGCTGGTACTGGTACTCAGGTCACTTCATTGTCCCCCCATCCACCCACCCCCAACCCGCCTTCTTTGTATCCAGACTTGGATTCCAGCTCATGCCCTGATATCTTCAACATTCAGCGTGGGTCTTTCCCCTTGGTTAATCCTGTTAAGGAACACACTCAGAGACATACCCAGAGCTCAGTAGTCTAGGGGGATTCTAAAACTAGTCATGTTAGTGATGAATTTTAACCATTACACTGTCTCAAAAGAAGAGGCAGAGGAAGGAGAAGAGAGGACCAAAGAAATGACTTGGTGGCTTAGCGCACTCACTGCAGAAGCATGACAACTTTTTAAAAAAGATTTGTTCATTTATTATTTTGTATCCAGTGTTGTGCCTGCATGTACACCTGCAGGCCAGAAGAAGGCATCAGATCTCATTATAGATGGTTGTGAGCCACCATGTGGTTGCTGGGAATTGAACTCAGGACCTCTGGAAGAGCAGTCCGTGCTCTTAACCTCTGAGCCATCTGTCTAGCCCTGAGGACTTGATCAGATGCCAACACCCACATAAAAAGCCAGGCATGGCGACCGGTAATGCCAACACTGTGCGATAGAAGGTGGACACAGGGGGATCTCTGAGGCTTGCTGGCCTCCAGCCTAGCTCCAGGTTCAGTAAGAAACCCTGTCTCAAAGGAATATAATAGTTGCTAGAACAGAACTTATGCCCTCCTTTTCTGCTCTCTGTCTGTTCTCTGTACACACAGGCACACACATGTGCATGTGCACACACATGATGTTAAGGAGAGAGATGTTGTCATGTAATAGTCAAAGAAAATGTAAAGAAATAAATAGAACAAAGACAAAGGGCAATAAGTAGTCAACAGTAACAAAGAGGGCTAGCAAGATGGCTTGGCTGGCTAAGGTGGTGCTGCCAAGCTTGAGACCTGAGTTTGATACTGAGACCCACATGGTAGAGGAAAACATCAACTCCTACAAGTTGCCCTCTGACCTCCACATGTGTGTGCATGTGTGCGCACGTGCACACGTGTACGCACACACACATAAATAAAATGTATTTTAAAAAGTAATTCAAATTTTTAGCCAATGTATTATTGATGAGGTTATCAAGAACACATAATAGTGAAAGGACAGTTTACTCAATAAACACTGTTAGAAAAACTAGAAAAACTAGATTCACACATGAAGAAGAATGAAAACAGACCCTTATTTCACACTGTTCACACACACACACACACACACACACACACACACACACACACAAATCAACTTAAACTGGATTAAATACCTACATTCAAGACTCAAAACTGTAAAAGTATTAGAAAAAAGAGGAAAATCTCTATTGTGTTGTTCTGGGTGATAACTTCTTTTGGACATTGACACCAAAAGTACAAGAAACAAAAGCAAAAATAGACCAGTGTCATTATATCAAACAAGAAAGCTTCTATACAGCAAATGAATGAACATTGGAGATATAATTTTCATGAGCCAAGTGCTTGCCACACAAGAATAAGAAAATGGTGACAGGAAGATCCCTGGGGCTTGCCAGCCAGCCAGTCTAACTGAATAGGTTGTGCTCCAGGTTCATTTTTGTCCCAAAAGACAAGATGGCAAGGTGGAAAGTCAAGCATGGTAGTACACATACACCTTTAATCCCAGCACCCAGGAAGGGAGCACTGTGAATTTCCTGAACTGAGTCTCAGACCAGCTATGTATTGAAACTCTGTTTCATGAAATAAATAAATAAATAAATAAAGCCAAAGACTGAGGCACCCAACACTGGCTTTTTGTCTTTACACGCACATATTCATGCACATACACATGTGCACATATGAACATATGCACACATCCAACACACTTAAGAGTCAATGAATAGAACGAAGAGACAACCCATAAAATGAAAAAAAAACTTTTCAAACTATTATCTACTAAGGGGCTAATATCCAAAATATATAAGGAATTTAAAGAACTCAAAGGCAAGAGAACACTCCAGTCTTTGAAAATGACTCAAAAATCTGAATATATATTTCTCAAATTAAAACACATAAGTCACCAGCAGGTATATAATAATGCTCAGTTCCATCTATTATGAGGGAAACACACTTTTCACTTCATACCTTTTAGGTTGGTTATTGCTGAGAAGACAAAACATTGGTCTGGGGATGTAGCTCAGTGGTGGAACACATTAGCCTGGCATGCTTGAGGCTCTGTGTTTGAGGCTCAACCACAAAAATTGATTAAAAAAATTAATGCACAAAAGGAACCATTGCACACTACTACATGAATACAGTCATTTTGTGAAAATGTATGTTCAATAAAAAAAAATTGAAAATAACATCACGCTTGATGATGCACACCTGTAATTCCAGGACTTGAGAGTAGATATTGGCAAGAAGATTAGGAGTTCTAGGCTAGCTTCAGCTATATACCAAATTCAGGGGGAATTCAGGCTATGAGAGACTTTGCCTCAAAAAATTAAATAAACAACAATAAATAAAGAAAAGAAAAACCAAAAACAAATTTTTTTAAAAGCCAACAAGATTGCTCAGCAGATGAAGACACTTGCCATGTAATCCTCAAGTCTTAGAACCCCAGTAAAAGTGGAAAGATAAAACAGACCCCAATTTGCATGAAGTTGTCTTCTTACCTTCTTATGCACACCATGCTATGCATGCTTCTATCCAACACACACACACACACACACACACACACACACACACACACACACACACACACGAGAGTCAAAACACAGGTTAATGTTAATTAAAAAAAAAAAACTCCTGTGAATCCTGTGAGCCCAAGTCTTCATGGAAAGTTGTGTGATTTTGAAGCTCACATTTGTCCATCTTATCCCTCTGGCCAGCTGGGCTGGTGCTCATGGCAGTACCCCAGGTAATCATTTTTACTTGTGCTCAGCCCCAGTGTTCCTTTTGTATACACAGAAATAGAGATGCATGACCTAGAATTCGTGAGTATCTTATTTTATTAACTATTGAGGAGGAGGCAAGAGTCCTGAATATTGCTTTATTAAAAAGCATCTATCTGGGGACCAGAGAGATTGCTCAGTGGTTAGGGCACTTGCTGCTCTTGCACAGGACCAGGGTTTAGTTCCCAGCACCCACATGGCAGCTCACAACTATCTGTAATTCCTGTTCTAAAGGATCCAGTGCCCTCTTCTAGCCTCTGCAGGTACGAGGAAGACATCTGGTATACATATATACATACATGCAAAACACTCCTACACATAAAAAAACATAAAATATTTAAACAGTCCTTCTGAAAGTGTTTATTTGGTTGTATATAGAAGTTGTATTGGAATTCAAAACTCAAACTGTGGCATCATTTCTTTCATCTTAAATTCAAGAAGGAATGAAAATATCTAATCATCTCTATGTGCATTTTTTCCCCTACAAAAAACCTGTCTGATAGTGAGCCACCTCAAATTATCACCCTATCTTCAAGGACTGTCGTCTCTGTCACAATGGCTAATAAAATAAAGAAAAAAGAAGCAGAGGAGCCTGCTGGAGGAAAGACCACTTTGCCTCCCATGCTGACAATGGGAGCTCAGAGCCTCCCCAAATCTAGGCAAATGCTCCTCCATTTGCAGAGTCCGTCTGTACCCCTGAAAAGAAACTCATACAACTGCAAGGTGCTTGACCTCACCAAACTAAAGTGACAAAAGCTTTGTCAGGGCTGAGGAGATAACTGAGTCACTAAAGTGCTTCCTAAGCAAGCACAGAGTTTGAGCCACAGAATCTACAGACAAAGTCAGATGTGGTGACACACAGTTGTAATTCCAGTGCTGGGGAGGTGATGGCAGATGTAGCCCTCTGGGCTCCTGGCCAGTCAGCCTAGCCTGGTTGTTGAGCTCTAGGGCACAGTTAAGAGAACCTGCCTCAAAACAACAAGGTGGACAGCTCCTAAGGAACACTCAAGGTTGACTCCTGGCACCCACACACGTGTATATTTATGATGTACACCTGCATATGTACAAGCGTGAATAAAAATGAACACATACACAGACACACAGACAGACAGACACACACACACACACACACACACACACACACACACACACACACCCCAAAGGGGAATAAAGCCTCCTCATCACATTATTTCCTCTCAAACCACATGAGATTAGCAGTACAGGAAACAGAACTGCCCTCACTGCACTTCCATTGGCAGCAGTGCTCTGGGGGGATGTTTGAGATTCTTTCCTGAATTCACTCAGACTTTTCTTGCTTTTTTTTTTTCAAACTCAAAAGAACAGCTGATGAATGGAGATCGTTTTTTTTCCCCCCTTAAGGGCACAGGGCATCTCATATGAAAGGAAAAGGAGGGAAGCAGACAGAGAAGGCTGTGTGTGCCCTAACAGAAGGCCTCAGTGGTGAGTCAGAAGGAAAGGAGCTCGGCAGAGACCAACTTCAGAGCAGCACAATTTGATTAGGATAGAATCCCTTGAAACTTATGATGATAGGCCGGGTCCAGACACTGCCTTCCCCTCCCTGCTCTGTCTCCATGAGGACAAGTGGGCACCCATTTGCTGAACTAACCTTCCCTGACTTCAGAACAGAAGAGGTGGCATGAAGCCGCATTTCTACTCTGGACCATTATTTTCCCATAAAGTGAATTTCCTATATTTCCTAAAAAGGGGAAAAAGCAATGTAAGTATGAGAAAATTTCAAGGCATACCTGTAATTTCTGTACTCAGAAGGCTGAAATGGGACAGTCAAAAGTTGAATGCCAGCCTAGACTATATATGGTGAGTTTTAGGCCAGTTGGAGACACAGCAAGTCCTTGTCTCAAAAACAAAAATAACAAAATGTATGAAGAAATTGTTTTAAGAGGCTAAAATATATAAATAACGTCTCTAAATGGAGTGTTCTCTATAAAGGAAGACTATAGTGACCCCAGAAAACCTCAAGTCACAGCAAACCTACATTGCAGCAGTCTGAGATAATTCAGCTGCCTGTAGAAATGACAGCATGTTGGAAACAACCTTTGAGAGCCAAGAGGACACTGTAGTTCTGTATTTGTGTCATATTTGACTTCTTGCCAGTAAAACTGCTTGCCTACCTTCAGGGGTACTGACAGATTTCACACCTGCAAGTCACTGGCTAGTCTATATAGTGAGCTCCAGACCAGCCAAGGCTATATAGTGAAACCCTGTCTCAGAAAGAGGGGTGGTGGAGGGGTAGTAAGGACCACTGAGATTGCTCAGCATGCAGAAGCCCATGCCACACAAGCCAGACAGCCTGAGTTCTAGTCCCAGAACCCATGTAAAAGCACAGGGAGAGAGCTGCACAAGATCAAGGCAGATGACACCTTACAGTGTGGATTACGAAGTCTCATCTGCACCTGAGGAGCTCTTTGCAGGTGAGAACAGCTGCAAGAAGTAGAGTGCATTTCTTTGAGGGATGTAGGCCCTGAGAGGTTACCCATGCTCCAGTAGAACATCCTTCAACCATGGGGATACAAGTACCAGCATATGAATGCGCTGTGCTTATATATTAAAAAAAAAAGACCACATGAAGGTTGGGAGGGAGAAGTACTGGCGCAGATAGAGAGGAATTGGAGAGAAGGAAATGAGAGGTAGATCTGATCGCACACATCATATGAACCCTTGAGATTCTCAAGCAAAAAAGTGGAAAAAGAGAACTGAATCCACAAAATTGTCCCCTGATCTCCACATGTGCCTACACAGACACCATAAACACACACACACACACACACACACACACACACACACACACACACACACACACACACTCCCATACACGTTCACATACACATACTCTCAAAAAAGCAGAGAAAATTCAGGGCGGGTGTAAGTGAGTAGAGAGACCAGTGAGCAAAAAAAATAAGGTAGGAGGTTACAGCAAGCACCATAAGAGTTGTCATGGAATTTTTGATTTGCCTAAGGACCCTTCCTGCATTCACTTTTCTTGTGTATTTTGCTATCGCATTTTCCTACGCTGTGCTACAGCAATTTCGGGAAATAAACAATCTAATCTTCTGAGGGAAGAAAGAATGCTAATGAGAGCCACTCTTGACTGATTGCAGGCATGGCCCCTCTAGCCTGAACAAATTTCCTCAAACAGTTGCTCTGCCTAGATTCCCTTTTAGCTCCTCTCTGCTTATAACTATATTCTGACTCGCTTCCAAGAGCAGTCTTACATTCTGCCCTTCTTTTCCGTGCTCCTCACATTTTAGCTTAAATGACCACCCAAACCACCTTTGCGTTCAGGGAAAAAAACTGAAGAAGGGGTCAGAATAGTTGATCGAAACATTACTGCCAATATCCCTGACCAGAGATTTATGCAGCAAGTCCTTTGGGTGCCCCATTTGCCTAAAGTTTTAACAAGACCCCCAGGTACTTTTTTTACAAAATGTTTTTGACCACATTTTGAATTGACTAGCTTCTAATGCTTTACAATTCTGCATCTTTCTCAGCTCTGAGGCTGATGCTATCGTGTTTGTTCTGCATTCCCAATGTGACCAAAAGCCATATAACATCAAGTCTGCCAGTTAAGATGCATAAAATCCTCCTCCAACCCATTCTTTACCTTTTTACTCCTTCCTCATGTACCACATAAAGGTATAACGAGCAATGAAAGGCAATGAACAGATGTTTGTTAAAAAAATAAGCCAGGATTTGGGAGGTAGCGAGAGGCAGGTGGATTTTTTTTCTAATCAGAGGCCAAGCTGATCTACATATCAAGTTCCAGCCCAGCCAGGACTACATAGTCAGACTTTGTCTCAAAAAAAAAAAAATAAATAAAAAATAAAAAAAGCTAAAAGTCCTCACTCACTCTTGCACAAGTTGGCTTTGTCTCTCTCCTTCCTCCTTTCCTTTGTACCTTTCTTCCTCTCCCTCTCTCTCTTTTCCCTGTTTCTCTGGAAAACTTGATTAATACATAGTACCTAAGTAAAAGGAGTTTGTATTAGCAAGGGCTCACTGAGTAGAAGACCTTAAGAAAAGCTCTAGTAACAGACAAGTACAGTTGGAGTGTGTACATGAAGGAGAACAATGAAGAATACACAGATGTTATTTTATGCTAAAATATATGTGCATATACACTCATACCACCAGTTACATATATATAAATATATGTACACTTTATATATTTAATATATATATATTTCTCAAGAAAAGTTAGGTGTTAGTATGATCATTTCAAATTAGTGTGTCTAAAGTTGTTATTTATTTTCTTCTTTATACTTTTCCATATTGTTTCATTGTTATTTATATGAGTTATTTATAATAGAGTAAAATATCAGACACTACTCCTAGTAAAGGATAGCTAATAATTGCATTAACAGTGCTTAGATGGGAGAGTTGATATAAGATTAGATGGGGATATCTTTCATTTGGAATAACCTGGTTTTCTAGTTTCCTAATGGGATTGTGTTTTTATTTGTCTCAGATATCCACAGATAAGAAGGATAATCAGATCACTAGGGACATACTCTGAATTCGTTGCCACATTTTTTCCCTAAATATTCAACTCCAAAGTAGTGTAGATTTAAAAATAACCAACTAATAACAGTCTTTTTATAACCATAATCTAGCTATAACAGGCACAATATAAAAGTATTCAATAATAAAACAATAATAAGCCAGAAATGGCAATACATTCCTGTAATCCCATCATTTGGGAAACAGAAGCTTGAAGACTGTACGTTCAAGGACAGTCTAGACTATGTGTTGAGTTCCAGGTCAGCTTGGCCAGCAAAGCGAGACTGTGTTAAAAAATAAATACATAGATAAATGAGTGAATAAATAAATAAATAAATAAGCAAGCAAGCAAGCAAGCTGGGCATGCTTACTGTCCCAACAGATGAGAAGCAGATTCAAGGGGATTAGACATTCAAGGCTATCCTTGACTATATAACAAATTTTCAGACAGCCTTAACTATAAGACATGTGACTATTAAAAAAACACTAAAATAAATAAATAGTAAAAATTATTAAGTAATATTAACACAAAAGTTCTACATTTTTTCCCTTCAGGACAGTATAAGTTGCCCAAGAACTTCTCTTTTCTTTATTAAATTTGAGATTTGCTATAATAGGTATCAAAATGTTTAAAACATATATATCATTTGAGCTAAAAATTGAACTTTTAAGAATCTCCCCAGCAGATCCTTATCAAATTCAATGGCTAAGGCGCTGCATGTAGAACTGTTTATGACTAAAGCTAGAAACAATATATATGCTTCCCAATAGAGGGTGAGTTATACAAGCTGCAGTCCATCTAGAGTTTGTGTATATCAGCATATGAGAATTACAAGGGTTGCTCTCTTCTGTGTGCTGTGTTACTGAGCTACCTCAACCTCCACCTTCAACATTTTAAAGTGTTGTAGCCAGAAGAAAGATAAGTGATATATGTACCGCAGAGTGCCATATGCTGCAGATCCACAGGGAGAAGCTATGGCACACTTTCGACTGTCATTTGATTCAGTACTTTCTTTAAAACTCCAATCAGTAGAGGATCATTTGGAAGTGATGAGAACTGAAGGGAGACAGGAGGCTAGCTCTGCTGAATCATGCCACTTAACCTAGAAACAAGAGGAAAACTGGGCAAACTATTCTCCTCCAAGTGTTGCCCATTAGTACCTCGTACACTCCTTCTTGATTTTTCATAGCACCTACTGTGCACGCCACCAGCACAGAACAAATTCACTGGATAGTGAAATTTAATTTTTGAAGACAAATTAAATTAACATACATTTATAGAGGTGATTTAAAAACACCTTTTCTGTGCACAAAATCACAAGCTCATGCAGTACAAATGGGTATCATACACCCGGTAAAGTCAGAAGCTGTATTTCAGTAGAGATTTGGGGAGATCACGAGGCTACCAGACAAGGCAACTTAAGAGTTAATGATGACTTGACCTTTTCATTAGTGACTGGGCCAAGTCTGGAAAGGAGACATGAAGGAAAGCAGAGAGTATATTAAGGAGAATGATGCAATTTCTTTTTTCAAACAGGAGCTATTTTGAGTCTTACACATACCCTATTTATAACTAATATAGTTTGACATATCTGTGTTCAAAACAGAGCCATTTCATTCATCCCTCTGTGTCAAAGGCTGTTTTCCTTGCAGGCTTTCCTCAAAAATAGAATTGATAATTTTCCAGCAGGTGTTCTGAGCTGATTGGCTCTCAAGGAAAATCACAGAACACAATCACTTAAAATGCACTGCATCTTAGAAACCTGAGGCCTGGCCTTCTTTGAAATACAGTTAATCTATGCCACTGAATTTTGCTGTGATGCGTACATATTAGGCATGTTCTCTTTCCCCACTGTTAGTAGGCCATGCTCAGAAGCATCAGACAGTGCAGTGACTGTGAAACTTCTAGACATCTCTAAGACTCCCACAAGTACATGAACACCCACTGTAATGCAAACAGCCTTGGAATTTTTACAAAGAAACTTTATCCCATCTTTCCTCTGTGTCACCTTAAAATTATCAGTGCTTGACAAGTCAAACATCTCCGCTGTCGAGTTAAAAACAGTTCTGCCCCCTGAACACTTACCACAGTGTAGTAATTCTTGGTAAGTGGAGCAGCGTCAAATCCTTTGACAGCCTTAGGGGACAGAGGTCTCTCTGTGAAAAAAAGATATTTAGGTAATGTCAATATCATACAAGTCCATGATGAAAATTAGATAGCATAGGACAACTGACGTACTATAAGAGAATCAACATGGAAAGATCAGGGAAATGTACCTTCCTAAGTGTAAATATCATTAACTGCACAAGGTCAAAGTTCTATCTTCTTGTGCAGGTTCCTCGAGTTCCAAGGGAGGATCAGTCCAAAGAGTCAATACACAGCTAACCAATGGCAGAGCCAGGGCAACAGTGTTAATCTCAGTTTGGGCTTATTTATGGAAGTCAGAATTTCCAGTTAATTTATTCAAAACAGGTAAGGGAAACCAAAGGAACCCAAAATGTATTTGTAACTTGCAAATTAACACACAAGTAGAAAAGAAAATAATACCACTCATGCCTTTCTTTGG
Organism: Acomys russatus; assembly: GCF_903995435.1. NCBI lineage: Eukaryota > Metazoa > Chordata > Mammalia > Rodentia > Muridae > Acomys > Acomys russatus. Next base: position 108,821,507 of record NC_067169.1, read on the forward strand.
GATTCCCTACTGTGCCAACAATAAAATAATCAGAATCTCCAAGTCACCAAAAACTTCTGTAAAATTATCCTCTGTTTTCTGTATTATTTAAATATTATTACATTGTATTAGAAAATGCTGCCTTTATATTCCAAAGTTAGTCTTGTCCATTAAGACACAACCATGGCATATCCTAGGACATTCTTCCATTTAAAATAAAACATATTTCTCTTTATGAGATATAATCTTAATTTTTTGCCATGTCATCCAAAGTAGCCTTAAACTCCTGGTCCTCCTGCTTCAGCCTCCCAAATGTCAGGATTACAGATGTGCACCAGCACACCTGGCTATAGTTGCTTAGCAGCATCACTGCATAGTATCTTTCCAGCCTGCATTGTCTCCCTTTCTTCATTTTGTTTTGAATTTCATTGTCTTCCTATATTATATACTGCATTAAACCCTGTTTAAAGCATGGTGGACTACACATAACCAAGTAAGAGTATGTCATTACACAGAAAAATAAGATAATCTACATTTTTTGGAGTGTTGTAAAGATAAATAAAATGTCTTTAATGCTACTTAGTACCAGATAAAATATTAGGAATACTTTAATATAATTAGAGTTACAATTAAGATTATATGGGAAATATTCATGAAACAATATTGTAATAGAATTATAAGACTATAGAAAAATGAATATGCACACATATAAAATAAATGAAAAGATATAATTGTCACTCTGAATGATGCTTCACTTTGGGTAATCAAAAGTCATTGAAATTCCTTTGCTTTATTAATAACTTGTTAGTTTATAGGTTGCCACTGATTTGTAAAAGAGAACTTAAATTATACAGATGACTATTTTTTTTTTATTTATATTTAGTTCAAATGCAATAAAGGGGTCAAAATTCTTACCATGCCTTCTGTGGCTTATGAAATGACCAAATTCATATTATATGAATATTATACAGTAAGATCTTTGAAAAATGTAATTATGCTCAAAAGAGTTTATTTTTCTCATGTTGTAAGAAATCAAATGTTATGTAAACAAAATGAGTAGCCATAGCTTTTTATTTATTTTCAATTTATGTGTAGGAGTGTTTTACCTGTATGTGTCTACACATACACACACACACACACACACACGCGCGCGCGCGCGCGCGCGCGCACGCGTGCACACGCATGCACGGCACGCACACAGGAACACATACCACAGGAGTGCATGGTTCCTGCAAAGGCCAGTACAAGGTGTTGGATCCCCTGAAACTGAAGTTACAAACACTTTCGAGCCTTCATGTAGGTACTGGGAATTGAACCCAGGTCCTTTGAAAAGAACAATAAGTACTCTTAACCACTGAGCCATCTCTCCAGCCCAACCACAGCTTTTTATTACCAATGCTGAAGTTATATCATCTTAGTGTGAGATATTTATCTTCATGGTCTGTCTGTCTTCCCCCCCCCCCCATCGTGTGTGTGTGTGTGTGTGTGTATGTGTGTGTAAGAGGGGGGGGGACTCAACTACTTCATTTCCTGCCTTTCTATACTACCCTGTGGGTGAGTTGTTCTTATGCTGCGCTTCTTTGCAATCTATCTGTCTCCTGTCAAAGAGCAGATGAAAAAGCTGCCTCTGTGCCTCTGGTCGCAAGTAATCTCTACATAAGACCTACAGTGGAATCTAAAACTTAACATGCCACTCCCTGAAGGCAAATTTACCTCAGCACTAAGTGTTCTCATGAATGACAGTCTCAAGATATGGAAACTACATGGCACTCCCCAGGCACAGCACTCTATTGGGGGAGGGTTAAGTATTTCTGGGATTGCTTTGACATTACATTATCATAATTGAGATTACAAAAATATTCTTGATATTATTTTGAATGTGTCACTTTCCAGGCTAGGTGTGTGAATTTGCCAGAATCACTGACTGCCCATGTGATCATACGGCCACACCTTTGATCCAACAACAAGCAGATAGAGATCACTCAAATTCTTGAGTTCCATTCCTGATTTGACTTCATGAGTGGTTGAAGAGGCTGTACAGCAGTGAGGTCTAAAACATTAAAGCAAAGGCTTGTGTCTATGGAATACACATCTCATCTGTAAACCACTTTCAACCTCCCTGAAAACTAGTTTTGTTTACCTTTTTTTGTTTGGTTGGTTTTTTTTATTTGTTTGTTTGTTTTGAGACAGAGTTTCTCTGTGTAACAGCTCCAGATGTCCTGAAACTCTATCTATAGTCCAGGCTGGCCTCGAACTCATGGAGATCTGCCTGTCTCTGCCTCCCAAGTGCTGGGATTAAAGGCATGTGCCACCACCGCCTGGCTTTAGTCTTGTTTTCTAAGCTTACATATCAGCAAAAAATTCATGGAAAGAAATTTGTTAAAAAAAAAAAAAAGGCAACCATTCAAAGGAACGGGGTAGGAGAGGGAGCACTGAGAGAAATGAGCATGGAGATCAGACCTGGGGATGTGGTGGGGTGGGAGGAAAGAGGGCCTACAGAGAGAAGAGAAACTGTGGGCTGACAGGGGCATCTCTGTCAAGCTGAGGAGTATGACAAGGTAGGCTCCTGGGAGAGTATGAGGGTGACTCTAGCTGAGAATCCTACTAGCAGTGGTCATGGAGACTGAAGAGGCCACTCTTTAACTAGACATGACCAGAGGAGGGAAGGGAACACCAATCTGCCCACAAAAAAACTTTGACCCAAAATTTACCTTGCCTACAAGATGTACAGGGTTAGAGATGGAGCAGAGATTGAGGGAATATCCAACCAATCCCTGGCCCAACCTAAGACCCACTCCATTGGAGAGAGCCAACCCCTGACACTATTAATGACACTGCTATGCTTGCACATGGGAGCCTAGCATTGCTGTCCTCTGAGAGACACACAGGCAAACATTGGGTGGAGTGCAGGGACTCTTCTGGAAGAGTCTGGGGAAGAATAGGAAGACCCTGAGGAAACAGGAACTCTATAAGAAGATCAACAGACCCAACTAACCTGGTCCCAGAGGAACTTATGGAGAATGATGTTACAACCAAGGACCACACATGGCCTTGACCTAGGTCCCCTACATATACATGGCCAATGGGCAGCTTGGTCTTCATGTGGGTCCCCTAGAAAGGAGAATGGGCAGCTATCTCTGACATGGACTCTGTTGCCTGCTTTGTGATCACTTCCCCATGGTGAAGTTGCTTCACCAGGCCACAAGGAAGAAGATGAGGTCAATCCTGGTATAACTTGATGAGCTGGGTGGGATGGTGGGCGGACTTCCCTTATCTGAGAAGTAGGGGAGGAGGACAGGGAAAAGGGGGAGGGAAGGTAGAACTGGGAGGAGAGAAAGGAGGGGCCTATGATTGGGATGTAAAGTGAATAAATAGATAAATAAATAAATAAACAAACAAACAAAACACAGGGTATGTAGCACAAGCCTGTAGCCCCAGTACTTAAGAGGTACAGGAAGAAGGATCTAAAGCTCTGGATTATCATCCCTACATAGTGAATTCAAGGCTAGCTTAGAGTAGTAAGACTCTATCTTTAAAATAAAAAGTATAATAAAATAGTTATTTGCAGAAAATGGATAGAACTTAGATCATACTGTCAAGCAAAATAAGCTAAATTCAGAAGGACAAATAGTTCATATTTTCTTGTCATACACAGAATCTAGAGTATATATTTAAGACATGAGAGTAAAAAGGTAACTGTGGGGGGCGGGAACAGTCTTAAGACATGTGGTGGTAAAAGTTCTGAATCCTTGCCACTAGACCACCAGGGACACACACTTAGTTTTATTGAATGTCTATGATTTACACGTCATGCACCAAAATCTCTCTCCTCTCCCCATCCCCTCATATCTGCCCTCTGCCCTTGCAACCCCCTCCCAGTATAATAAAACAAACAAACAAAAATCTTGTCACAGAAGCTGTAGTGTATTACGCATTATAGCTTTTTCCACATATGTTTACTTTCACCCCAACATCTACCCCATGTATGACCTGCTGGAACACATGAAGGGGTCAGAACTGTAGCTTCCAACCAGACCCATGAGTTGTAGCAGTGAACATTTGAAAGTAAACATATGTGGACAAAAGGCTATACTGCATGATACACTACAGTCTCTGTGACAAGATTTTTGTTTGTTTGTTTGTTTTACTTTACTGGGGGGAGGTTGCAAGGGCAGAGGGCAGATATGAGGGGATGAGGAAAGGAGAGGGATTTTGGTGCATGACATGTAAATCATAGATATTCTATGAAAGTTTTAAAAAAGAGAGAGAGATAAAAGTTTTAAAAAAGAGAGAGAGATGATGGTTTGAATAAGAATTTCTGCCCATAGGTTTATATTTGAATGCTCAGTCAACAAGGAGTGGTAATCTTTGATAGGATTAGAAGGATTAGGTGTGGCCTTGTTGGAGTAGGAAATCTGCCACCGAGGGTGAGCTTTGAGGTTTCAAAAGTCCATGCCAACCCCAGTTTCTCTTTCTCTCTGCCTGCCCCTACCTGCATGCCTCCATGCTCCCTACCATGATGATAATGGACTAAGCCTCTGAAACTGTAAGTCAGCCCCAATTAAATGCTTTCTTACAAGTTGCCTTGGTCTTGATGTCTCTTTACAATAATAGAACAGTGACTAAGACAAGATAGGGGAGATGGAACAAGGGTGATGTGGAGGAAAAGAAAGTATTGCATATTTTTTCTTATAAATAGAATTTGCATATATATGTAGATAGATAGATAGATAGATAGATAGATAGATAGATAGATAGATAGAAGATAGATACATAGAGACATAGATACATAGATAGAAGATCAATCATGACATTAAAATACAAGTAGGGTTATCCATAGAAGAAGAAGGAATAGCAAGAGAGGTAGTAGAAAGTTGGGATGTATAAGTGGAGAATATGAAAATGTAATAATGAATCTCAATATCTTATATATTACCTTTTAAAATTAATGTTAAAATATTAGTTAAAAATAAAAATCATCTTGACATTGTCATACCCCTCTTCTTGGATATCTAGCTCAAGGGCCCAATCTTTTTCATGTATTTATTCATTCTCAAGGAAAATCATCCTGGGCACTGTTCTGTGCCTTCTTATAAGAAAGTTTATAAACTTCCTTTATCTCACTCTCAGTAACCATCCACCAGTCAGAACCATCTTCGAGTCTTCACAAGCCAGTTCAAAGGCTTCCCTTCAACTTAGGATACTGCTAATCAAATTGTTCCTTCACTGCTCCAATAGATTCTTGTTTTGACCTTTATCTGTATCGCCTGCTCTGTCCCATGCTGTTACTGTAAATTAAGCACATAAGCCTCCTTACTGCTACCTTAAGAAGGTCCTAGGGGCAGTCTGTGGGGAATATTACAAAGTTACAAGCACCCCAAGTGGTTAGCAAATACTCAGTGGAGACAATGAATGCAATTTTATCACCTACTTTACAGTATTCATTTATTTTTAAAATATCATCTTTTTCTAAACCTACGGGTTTTATTGGTATATATTCATTATACATAGCATTAGATTGCATATACACAATTTTTTCAAGTAAATCATGTACTTTGACCATATTTACCCTACACAAGTGTATTTTGTCTTGATCTTGATTTTTTGAGACAAGATCTCATTATGTAGCTCAGGCTAGCCTTGAGCTCATGGGCAATCCTCTTGTCTAACTCTCCAAAGTGATGGAAATTACAGGTATGAGCCAACACACACACACACACACACACACACACACACACACACGCACGCACGCACGCGCGCGCGCGCGCGCGCACACACACACACACACACACACACACGCACACATACACACACACACAGTCATTTTACATATATTTACCAAGGACAAACAAAGCAGAAGACAACTCTGTTCTTGTGGTATTTACATTTTAAAGGTAAGATGTAGACAGTAAATGAAATAAGGAAGTAAATATATTGGCTATTAGGGAGAGAAAAGCAGTAGAGCAAAGCCTGAAGTGGGACAGAGAGATACATAGAGGCAGGACGGATAGAGTTCACCTCTGTTCTGGGTGACTCAGGAAGGTAATGGCTACAGCATACACAAGAGCAGACCTGAAGGTGACAAGGCAAGCACAATGCTTAACCGGATGAGACTATGGCCTCTGGCTGGACAGCCGGGTAGGCCAAGAGGCAAGTGTACACAAAGTGGAATGAGTGATGGGGAGTGAAGTCAGTCAGGATAAGGTTGGACCAGCACTAGGCTTTTATGCTTGCTGGAAGGAGCCATGATTTGGGTTATATTTTTAATGAATAGCTGTAATTACTTAGTTTAGGCTAGGTTACAGAAATGACAAAGATAGCAGCATGGAAGATAAGGACACAATGACAATGAGCTCCATGAGAGATGGCGTTGCCCTTACAGTAGATCCTAGGCCTTTCTTGCCTCACAAACTTCCTGGATTCTGAAGCCACAGCTACTACTCCCAATTAGCAGGATGTTTCTAGGGATCTCCTAAGTGCTCAAGTCAGGCCCAGAGCTTGCTAATCTGAGTCTTAAGCTAGAGCATCCTAGGAAAAGCCTGAAGGGAATGGAGGCCAGGGCCTAGGGTAGTCCATAAAAGACCAGGCCCATTGCTACAGGACATCCCAGTGAGGGACATGCTCTTCACTTCTCTTAGCCTGTAAACAATGCTTGGAATTTTCAGGCGAGGCAGCAAAAGCGGCTCCCTTTAGTTTTGCAGAGGAGGACACTGCACAAGGGAACATTAGTGTAAATCTGAATATTGGCTTAAGGATCCTCACAACCAGATTATGTCAAAGGAAAGATACTGCCAGAGGTGAAGGTCAGCTGTAAAAAATAATCAAAACCGAGGCAATTCCAGGCAGGACCTGGGAAAATACTTCAGAGCTTAAAAGAAAATGTCTCAATTCCTAGTAACTAAAACTGTTGAGGCCTGGGACTCTAGATCAGAGGTAAATCACTTGCCCAGCATGCCTTAGGTAGGACCTGGGTTCCATGCCCAGCATGACAAAAACTAATGAGCAGTCTATACAAGCAAATGTTTATAAATCCTCTAGTAAACACATTTCATTACAGGAGATGCTCCTCTCACTTAGCCCAGAACCCAGAAAATAGGACAGCTAACTTTCATCTTGAGTACTTTGAGGACACTCTTCTGAGAGTGATTGTCTTCTGGGGATGGCTGTGGAGGGAGAAGGAACTTTCATTAACTATACTACTGACATATCTTATTTTATTTAGAGTGAGTCTGCATTAATTAAAAGAATCAATGCAAAAAACATTTTGTGTATATGTGAACATGATGTGTGTGGGGAAGGCGCACTGCAGCCATGGCACACATGCTGAGATCCATGGGTTCTAGTGATCAGTCTAGGTGCATCACAGCTTTGCTGTGCAGCAAGGACCTTCATGAGCATGCCACTGGCCGACAGTATCATTTTTAAAAGTGAAAATCATTTGTTGGTTGGTTTGTTTGTTGTGGGAGGCATGCACCATGGTGCATATTTGAGAGTCAGAGAACAACTTTGGGAGTTGTTTCTATTCTTCTACCGTGTGGGTCCGGCGGATTGAACTCACATCCTCATGCTTGGTAGGAAGCATCTTTATTCACTGAGCCATCCACCGCCTCCACCAACTTTGAAGCATTAAAATAAAATAAAACAAAAACAACGAGGACATCTATAAAAGAAGTAATACACTAAGGATTAAACCCTTGGGTAAATATTCCTGAAAATCGAAGGGATGTAATAACAGCACTTTTATCTGTATTATCATATCATACCACTTTCCTTAACTGCCTGTGGAGGCGGGGAGGGGGGGTCTTTTGCTTTTTTGTTGTTATTTGGTTTACTTGAGATAAGGCCTGCCGCAGCCCATGCTAGCCTAGAACTTCTTTTACAAGTAAGGATAACCTTAAACTCATAACCCACCCGCTCCCTACTTCCCCTAGGATTACAGATACATACCACAATGCTCTGCTAATTTCTGCTGAGCATTACAAGATTCTGCCTTCTTATTTAAAAAGGACAAATCAGTTACCCAAAAAAAAAAAATCTGGAAACAAAAAAAGACTTCTGAAAAGCAAATGTGTACTGTTCAAGAAAGGGGAAGGCAGCTCACGGTGTACAATACACTAAGGCCAATCTTGATCTTAAAGTGGCCAGGCAGCTTTCTGCAGGGAAACTCTATCTCTCTATCTCTCGCCACATTTCTGAGGCAGTGTCTAAAAAGGGAAGTTAGCTCTCAGCTTCTCTTGTTATTGTACTCTGCCATGGAGATCCTCAGAGGAGCAGGAAGGAGTCTGCACTGGCCTCTCTGGGCTGCAGTGGACGGAGAGGCACGCACTTACAGTACAGCAGTTGTTTGAACTTTAGATTCCGTAACTTATTTAGTCTTCACATAATCTAAATACAGCTTTGTTTCAACATATCTAAGTATTCCCCGTTCTGTTCTAGTCTTATTTTGGACATACACGTATCAACTGGGTTAAGCAAGTTAAAATAAAACATTTTCAATAAGAACACTGAGAAGGAATAAGTGTTGCACTTAAGACTTTTTAAAAGCTTTACTTACCACTGGGTTTAATTTCTCGGACATAATTGCTAGGGAACCATCCTGTTCTCCCATTTAATGTGCCTTCCCACCAGCCTCCTTCTTCAACTCGAGTGACATAAATGATGTCCCCTTTACAGACTGACAATTCATCTTCATTAGTCTGCTTGAAGTTGAATCTTGCCTTTACTATCAACTGGTGACTTCCATTTTCCGTCATCTCCTAGAAAAACAAAAGCCACACCAGATTAAGTGCCCCTTTAATTGAGGCATGAGTAGAAATTATGCAGATACTCACAAAGTGCAGGGATCAAAATTACAACCCCAGGGATCTGAGGAAATGTCTCAGTAGTTAAGAATGCTAGCTGCTCTTACAGGGGACCTGGGTTTAGTTGCCAGCACCTACATGGCAGCCACAAGCAGCTAGAACCCCAGTTCCAGGGAATTTGATGCCTTTTTCTGGCCTTCTTGAGCATTTTAATAGGTGGTTCACAGACATACATGCAGGTAAAACACCTTTACCCATAATCTCCTTTTAATTTAAAAAGAGTAAAACCCCAGGTCCATTTCAGTTATTTATATTGTGGGCTTTTCTTTTCTTTCTTTCTTTCTTTCTTTCTTTTTCTTTCTTTCTTTTTTTTCTTTGTTTGTTTGTTTGTTTGTTTTTGAGACAATGTCTCACATTAGCTCAGACTGGCCTGGAATTCACTATGTAGCCTGGGTGGACCTCACAGCAATCTTCTTGCCTCAGCCTGCCAGGAACTGGGATTATAAGTGTGTGACATCATGCCTAGCTTAGCTTCAGTTTTGAATTTAAAAGTCTATGAATAGGTCTCAGGAGAGATTAATAGCCCCTTCCAATCCATCTGCAAATGTCTGCAGGACCTTAGGAGATATGACCTGAGTTCTATCCCTGGAGCCCATGGTGGAAGGAAGGAAGGAAGGAAGGGAGGAAGGAAGGAAGGAAGGAAGGAAGGGAGGAAGGGAGGAAAGAAGGAAGAAAGGAAAGAAGGAAAGAAGGAAGGAAGGAATTGACCCCCTAAAAGTTGTTCCCTGATCTCCGCATGCATCTGCATTTATATACAGGTAAGACATGCACACAACAATAACAACAATTATAACATTTTTAAATAAAAATTGCACATTTCAGAACGTACTTTTTCGAGCGAGTCATAGCTTTCATTCCCCTCTACTTTCACCAGTTTTCTAAATATGGCGACTTAGCTGAAGCAGCTACTAAAATAAACTAATATACCATTCCATCCTGCTTCCACCCAACATAAAACTTGGTCTAAATATTAGCTACTAGTCCACTCTTTTAAAAATTGCTCCCATCTCTCAGTTGCTAACAAATCTTAACTAGGCCAGCCTGCAGTCATCAGTAAAAATTACATATCTCAATTAGGCTGGGTAGATGAAGGCACACAAGTATGATGTGACAGGAGTTGAAAGTTATCTTCCACTACACAGAGAGTTCAAGGTCAGCCTAAGCTACATGAAACTGCCTCCAAATACCCACAGTTATGTAAAGCAGAAGTTCTGGGCTTAACTTCTGAGAGTCATAGTCTCCTATGAGAATCTGGTAAACTCAATTAGTTTATCCACATGAGCTTTTATACTCAATTTAAGAGTGTTCAAAAGACTATGGTGTCATAGCATTCATCAACTTCTGCTGCTGATCAGACACAGTGTGTGTTTGGCACCTCCATCTTGGATCCTCATCAGCTTTGAGAGGCAGCTGGGCTGTAACTTAGTGGGAGTAGAGGCATTATCTAGCAAGCAAGAAGCCCTATTGTGCTCCTCAGCACTCTATAAACCAAGTATGATTGCGCACATCTGTAATCCTAGCACTTGGCAGGTAGAGGCAGGAAAATCAGAAATTCAAGGTCATTCTTCCTCCAAGAAATAGCAAGTCCTATGCCAGGCTGTATTATATGAGAGCCTGTCACAAGAGAAGGGGGAAGAGATGATCTCAAAAAGGATAAGAATCACCTGTTTAGATGCTCTGAAAACAACAGGTTGTGGTGGCCTATAGTAAGCCAGTCACTTTTGACAAAAATCAAAGAGCAGAAAATGGCATGTCTTCCCAAATCAGAGCTTCTAAGGCAGTTGTTCTCAACCTGTGCATGGTGACCCCCTTTGGTAGTCGAATAACCCTCTCAACAGGGGTGACCTGAGACCATCAGAAAACACAGATATTTGCATTATGATTCATAACAGTAGCAAAATTACAGTTGTGAAGTAGCAACAAAGATAATTTTATGGTTGGGGTGAGCACAACATGAGGAACTGCACTAAAAGGCTGCAGCATCAGAGGGGTTGAGATCCACTGGTCTAAGACCAGATGCACAGACAGTTCTTCTTTTGAGACACTGGACCTGAATGTACCTCAAACTAGTGATGCTCCTGCCTCAGCTTCCAGAGTGCTGGAAATGCAGGTTTGTGCCACCACATCTTGCTAAGCTTTGGTTTTGTTCAATAAGAATAAAAAAAAAAAAAAAAACAAAAAAAAAACAAGAAGAAGACTGCAATCAAGACCAGAGCAGTACTGAGTATTTATTGATTACCTGCAAGAGCAGGGAAGTAACTCATTCTAATAAGCTCAAGGCATAGGGAAAATAACAGCAAAATGCCATCAGGAGCAGTCTTAATGACTGACATTTGCATAGCATTCCCATCAAGTGGCTAGCAGAATTCTAGTAAACAACAAAGCTGGACTTCACCCCTAACTTCCCAGTAGGTATTCCAGCTGGAACTGGTGTTCACTCTGTACCTTGTTTGTCTGTTGACACCCCAAACAAACAGAATATCTCCCTCAGCATATACAGAACTTCATCTGGGATGTTGATTGAGTTTAACAGATTTTTTAAAACGGACAGAGTGAGGGATGGGGAACTCTACTCACCACTGCCTTTGCCTGGGTTTGCTGCTCTGGAGTTGTGCTGGGAACTGCTGCTGCCTGTGGGTTGGTTGGAGAGGTGGTGGTAATGCTAAGAGAAGAGGATGGTCCACATGGTCTTTCCGATAGCTGATCTGTGGAAAGAGCAAAAGGCCGGTAAAAGACAAACCAAACAAAACATTCCCAGCAGGAAGCCACCTACAACAGGAGACACTCTAGCCCAGGCCATTGTCACAGCCATCCTAGCAGCCACTGGGACTCTATCACACTGAACAGGCTCTATGATTTTAGGTCTCCCCCTCCCTTTTTCCTTTTCGATGGCCAGCTCTCTTCTTCTTAACCTTACTGGCCACTGCTGTCCAGTATAATGAAAAACAGCGACAGAACCACATTTTCTCTTAACCCATTTCCCTACAACTCTTCCCTCTTGAACCAGTTGCCACAGTATGCCCTGTTGTCCAACTCAGACCTATATTGGGTACCAAACAGCTGTTTGTGGCTCTTATTACTTTTGAAATATTTCAAATTTCTCTCTTTGTTTGCTGGCCCATAACTTAGGGATTCTTTGCTTACATGTAAAAATATGCGCAGCACACATAACAAAGTCTCCCTGGTGTTTTGGGGTGGGGTGGAGAATCAGAAATGAGGGAAAGGGTGTGTTTGAGACAGATGGGATCTTGGTACTAGAATCATTTTGTAAAATCAAACAGGGGAGTCTTCTCTTGCTTGATTTACTGTGAAATTCAATCGTGCCGAAGCTGAGCTGGGGGTTTTCAGTGTGCTGAGTGTGGATTCAAGGGAGAGGCTGGCTTCTTGACAAATTCAAATGAGGCTCCTTTTGCTCTCCACTTATTTTTAAAAGATATAAACTGCAAAAGTCTAAAGCCCAAACATTTCCTAGGCGACAGGCTCAGCATCAGAGTAATCTCCTTAAGGCTGTGGGTTGTTTTTTTTTTTTTTTTTTTACTTTCACCTCCTTGTATTTTTATAAATATCTGTGGTAAATGAAGAGACTGTAAAACTTGCTAGAAGAGTTTGGCAAAGGAACATATAATTTGTGTGGCATAATGTTAGAATTATACCATCCTCCCTTTCCAGAACTGGATAGTTGTCATGTGCGTTAAATATAGCTACTCGAATTAGCTGTGCTCTCTGCTATATGCCTTGTAATAGCTCAAAAACATTTTTTTTTCTAAATAGCCAAAGAACAACTTCAGAGAAGTATTTTTCCACATCTTGCTATTATCTGCAGCTCTTTGGGGCAAAACTATAATTACTTGATGGCTTCCTAGATGCTTCATCCTACTTGGCACTTGATTATATTGTCTTCTCTTGTTCTCTAATTGTTTCACGTGGGTAAGTTGAGTCTCCATAAATAGATGGTAATTTCCTCAAGGGCAGGGCCATATCTTCTACTTCCTCCGTGGCACCCCACAGTGCCTCGCACACAGTCGTTTGGCTTTTAATCCATTCAACAGCAGAATGTATGTTTGGTATAAAGGCTCTAGGCAGTCCCCTGCGAGTTTGAATCCTAGTTTAGTCATCCATTTTCTAGTTGGGTAACTGTGGGCCTGGAATTCCTTATCTATAATGTGGACTCCATCATCGCCATATTCCCCAATTGTGTTTCAAAGATTGAATGCGACCACTTGGTTCTATTGAGACAGCCTAGACCCACGGAAAGGACTCACAGCACTTGAACTCATGATGACTACTGCTGATAAGGTTAAGAGATGATGTCACAGGAGAAATGGGATTCTAGTGCAGTGTGGTCAGCTTCTGCGTTGCTCTGATAACCTCCACTACAGTGGATGTGAAATATTTAAATAAGCTACTCTTTACATTCATGAGAAGCCTGAGGTTTCATTCGTAGTACAAAGCTACAGAAAAGCTCCTTTTTATGGAAAACTATAAGAGCAATATCTCTGGTGGAGAAAGGGAAGTGATAGCTGTATTTTGTAAGCCTTTGTTTTAAAGAGGAACTGGTCTTTCCCTTTTTTCTGTCTTGTTATATTCACTTGGCAATCCAAATGCTTTGCATGAAATCAATTTTGGTTCTTATTGTTATGTTGAGAATATTGGAATTTAGTAAGCACGTATCTTTTCTTGCTATTGTGTGAGAGGTACATTGTTATATAAAACCATGTTTGTTTAGATTTATTGGGGGAAGGGAAGAAATTTGCACCATTTGAATGATTATGGTCATAGTTAATGTCTAGAAACATGGGTCATAAATCACCCACATGCCTTACCTTCTGTTGCCTTGTTGACAGCTAAAAGAGTATTCAGAACTTTGGAGAAGTTGGCCCCTGAATAAAGGTCATCAGGTTCAAATACCTATTAGAAAGGAAATTTGAAACTGTAAGTAATCAGCTCAACAAACGAAACTGAAAAGACCCCTCCCTCAAGTACTCAAGAGGGAAAAGATGTACAAGACAGGATGCAAAACCTCTGCATACCTTCTGGAGAAACTGGAGCAGCAGCTGAGCTGCTTAATGACATGTGGCAGCCATCAGTGAGTCAGAACCAAACAGTACTGGGATATGAAAGGCAAGCTGAGAAGGCAGCGCCCACCAGGAAATCTACAGCGCATACTCAGACCCACTCTCCTGACCTGAGCACGTGAAGCTCCTCAGGCAGTTACAGGAAGCTTGTCTGCAGGGGTTCCAGTTACTGCCTAACACCTCTTCAAAGGCTGCAGAAGTCTACAAATAAGGAGGTGAGGCTTTCTGCCTTACCTTTTATTCACTGTCCTCACTAGTGGCACTGTCACAAGTCCTTGTTTCTCCTCCCCTTCCTCCCTGCTGCTGCCCAACTGCTTAGGGTCCTGATGCCACATTGCAGAACTTCTGGCCCAACCTGCCTTTGGCTCAGAGCCTCACTTCCTGTTTCTGCTGATTGATCTTGCCTTGCTCAGCTGTGAGCTGAGAGGCTCTGACTCTTCATCTGCTTGAGCCTGGGTGTTCTTCCTGCCTTCTAACTATGATGCCAGACCTTTCTGACACTTTGGGAGGCTAAGGCAGAGGATTGACAGGAATTTGAGGCGAGCTTGGGCTACAGAATGAGTTCCGGGTCAGTCTGGGTTAGAGTGAGACCTGCCTAAAAATAAAATTTACATTGCCAGGTTTTGCCATCATTCTGATGGGTTACTGCTCGGAAAGCACCAATTACATACTGATGCCGTACCCCGCTCCCCCTCCGCCCCCCGTGTGTGTGTGTGTGTGTGTGTGTGTGTGTGTGTGTGTGTGTGTGTGTGTGAGAATCACTTCTCTCCTACTATGTGCATCCCTGACAGTTAACTCTGCTTGTCAGGCTTGGCTGAAAGTGCCTTTAATCACTAGGCCATTTCACTAGCACCATTGTTTTAAGTGCAACATAAAATGTTAGTTTTAAAATACATTCCATGTATTAAGATGTGTTGAAGCTTCTATATAGTCTCTGACATGTATATGGAGGCTAGTATCCTCGAGCACGGGCACAATCTAAAGGAGGCAGCCAATAGTGTAGATGCTAGCTAGGTGTGGTGACTCAGTCACACTAGTAATCTCAGCACACAGTAGGTGAAATCAGGAAAATCACCAAAACTTCAAGGCCTGAATGGTCTACATAGCTTGAGCCTCACAATTCACATATTGAAGTTCACATATTGAAGTAAAAACATTGACTCCTTAAGTTGTCTGCTGGCCTCTATAATCATAATATGGAATGGGCATGGGGACATACACACACAGTGCACACACACACGCACACACATGCACACACACACACACACAGAGAGAGAGAGAGAGAGAGAGAGAGAGAGAGAGAGAGAGAGAGAGTGCAAATAAACAAATAAGAAGCACAGATAGCCTTTTAGTAAAAGGTACCATTAATATTTCTGAAGAATTAAATGGCACTATATTCCGAATGTTTAAAATGCACTTTCCTTGGAAAGAACTGACAGGAGGTCCGTTTTACTTTGCCAAAGACAAGGTGAACACAATGCAATACATGGTGGTGAGAGCATTGCCAAAATAATTCTAGAATTTATATGTTTGCATGTGGACATGCGTATTAGACAGATATGGAAAACGTGGGCAGACTCTACAATAGTAAGCAAACTGAAAAGCCGGGAGACTAGACATGAGAGTAGAACTTATGATGAAAATCTCCCCCTTGTTTTACTAGGATAGTGGTTCTTTACATGGGTTGTTTGCTTACAAATGTTGGGATTCCTAAAATATTCTGGTTAGTCGCCTAAATTTTAGAACATGTGAATTTTCATAAACTAAAGCATGCATCAACAAGAGTTACTGCTCAAATGAGGAAGTTGCCTGGACTGCACCCAGTTCCCTTTTGTGAAAACCCAAATATACTTGAGATTACCCACAGATGCTGTTCTCCTTACACCTAGCCTGTTCTGTGGCAGCAGGAACTATGCAAGAAGGCATTAAAGGGAGCCTTTGGGGGATAGAAGAAAAACAATACCCAGGGATTACTGTTTCAGACCATTTGGGGATCCAGATACACCTACAGACAGGCCTCCCTACATCATACATTCCTAAGTTCTCAATTGCTTTGTTTGTTTATTTGTTTTGAGACAGAGTTTCTCATAGCACCAGCTGGCCTTGAGCATGTTTTGCAGTCAAGGATGACCTTGAGATTTTGAGCCTCTTGCTTCTACCCCTTGGGTTCTGGGCTTAGAGGCATGCACCACCATGCCCTTTTTAGGTGGTACTGAGGATCAAACCCAGGTTTTTGTGCATGTTGAGGAAGTACTTGGCCAATTGAGCTATAGCCTCAGTCTCTCCGAAATTCTTCTGCAGATCTCTTTCTTCTCTGAACTTGATCTGGTCCCATACAGAGAAGGACATGTTATTTGGAGAGTGCACATCACTTCCATTCATTGTCAGGCATTTAGACCATATTGCAAAGGAGAAATGTGAGATCAAATTTATAGATGGGAATGTTCAGCAAGACTAGGTGCCCAACTGGGGAAAGTGGGGAGAATCCCTTAAGGTGGAGTGAGATAAGAAAAACAAGGAGAATTGAGGTGCCATACAGGCCACTCAAGTAGGAAGAACATCACTTTTCATTCTTTTTCTTTGGCTTGTTTTTGAGACAGAGCTATGTAGGTTTGGTTAGCCTGGAACACGCGATTCTTCTGTCTCTACCCCTGAGTGTTAGTATTAGAGGCTAATGTCACAAAATGGAGAACTAATCCCTCTTTCTATCTGCACGCCCTGGGGCTGGTGGAAAGGTAACATGTATAATTGCTCAAAGTGCTTTTCCAACTCCAAGTCAAAGCATGACAAAGCTGTGGTAATATCATCAAGTAGCACTCCATGAAACATTCACTAGGCTGTTTAGTGTCTGATATATGATTGAGATTCTGATTAGCTGAACTACTTTCTTTATTCCCATTTTGGTCCAGAAATAAGCCAGCTAGATCATTTAGATCTGTGAAAGTCAGATAAACAGCAGTACTCCCACCCTCCATTCATTTTACCACTTCTGTGACTCACATAAGGAAAAAAGAACTTGAAATCTTTTTAGAGAATGCCAAGGTATCACTCCACCAATGAGATGAATAAGGCTCACACTTACAAACAACAGAAACTCAACTCTGGATAAGCAATAGAGAAGACAGTCACGGATCCTCACTAGGGATTCTTTTCTGAACATTCATACATAGCCGGCCAAAGTCCATTCCAACCTCAGTAGATGGAATAAGACAAGACATTTAGTTTTTACAGGTTTTACCAGCATTTTTCCATTCTGGAAAACCACAATGACATCAGAACCTATATTTTCCATCCTCTAAGGGCCAGTTGTAAATTCTGAAATCTTGGGGACCTGCCAGTGTAAATTGTGCAAAAGTTATTATTTCTATGACTTTACAAATAGAGCCTTTTGGAGTCACTTTCAGTTTCAACATGTAAGGTAAAGGAATGCATTAAAAGACGTTCCTTCAATTCGCTGTTCCTTCCTCTATTACCTCACTAATCACCCCCCCCCCCTTTTGGACAAGGTCTCATGGAGTCTAGTCTAGAACCCAAACTTGTTATGTAGCCAAGAATTACCTCTCAGCTTCTGATGTCCCTGCATCTACCCCTCAACCACTGGGGTCCTAGGCACGGGCCACCACAGCAAGCTCTGTTTGGTGTTGGAGAAGGAACCTGGGGCTTCATGTACATTAGAGGGGCACTTTATTCACTGAGATACATCTCCAGTCCATGCCTCACTAATCATATAACTATGATTACTGATTCGTTGGGCCCCTGGCATCTGCCTGGCATGGTACTTAGAGAGCAAATATATATTGCAATGACTTGGGTGTTTATGTCACCCAAATTTACATTGAAACCGAATCTTTGAGGTAGTACTCTTTGGAAGTGAGAACACTGGGAAGTTATTAGGTCATGAGAAGGCATAAATACCTCATGAATGGGATTAGTAACCTCATTAATGGAGAGATGGAGCAGTCCTTAGGAACAATGGCTGCTGTCCTAGAGGACCAGAGTTAAATTCACAGCATCCACACAGCAGCTCACAACTGTCTTTAACTCCACATTCAGGAGCTATGATACCTTCTTCTAGCCTCTGCTGGCATCAGGCACACATGTGGTGTAAGGACACACATGTAGGCAAAACCTCACACTCATAAAATAAAAATAAATTTAAAAGTGAATAAATAAAAGAACCCCAAACAGCCTCTTTGCCCTTTGCAACATACGAAGACACCATGGTCATGTATTCACCAGCTACTGACTCTGCTAGCCCCTTAATCTTGGACTTCCCAACCTCCAGAGCCATGAATAACACAATAAATTTCTGTTGTTATAAGGTTACGATATCTTGACATCATCATAGATTAAGATTAAAGATTTTCATTGTATTTGTTTTTCCCCGTGAGCTTGCAATATGGAAACAATTATTTCCTCGCTTCCTTAAATGCATAACTGAAAACCCAGAGTAGTAGTCACAGACCAATACAAATACAGGTTGGGAATTCAGAGTGTGGCTCAGTTTGTAGGGTGCCTGCCTAGTGTGCATGAAGCCCTGGATTTGGCCCCCAGCAGTCTATAAATCAGGAGTGTTGGGGCATTACTGTAATCTCAACAGTCAGGAGGCAGAAGCAAGGGAATCTGAAAGTCAGTTCAGCCTCAACTACACAGCAGGCTTGAGGCCATCCTGAGATATATGAAACGTCCCCTCAAAAACAAAAACAAAGCAAAAAAACATTTACAAGTGGGTGCTCTGAGGGGAATTGTAGCCTTGCACATGTGCTTGAGGTTTCCACCAGACCTAGAAAAACACAGAAACGCCATCCTTGGGTTTGCATAGGAAGAAATCCCTTGCTACTTCAGTCCAAACAGCATTTGCAGACAGTTTGCTAGCGTCCCTCAAATGACTGATTCAACAACTGCAGCCATGAGACTAGACTGCCTCCCAAGGGGCTCTGCCTAATTCCTGGGCTGGCCTTCCCATTTCCTGACGCAACTCATGCTGCATTTGCCAGATCCAGGAAGGGCAGTTCCCGTTCTGTAAGGCAGTGAGTCAGAAGGGGGCAGGGCAGCCTGAAGTTACAACAGGAACTAAACCACCCCAGACCTCCTGACTGCCTCATTATCACGCCTTAGGCACCTGAGTTAAGCAGTCCCAGCAGGCCAGCCACATCTTAGTTAAGAAAGGAATCCATTCCCCATTCTACTGCAGAAGTGGCAATGCCTTTAAGGATTCTGTGCCTTCAACAACAGCCAGTCAACTTTCATTTCAAGTTAATTTCAGCTTTACGTTGATAACAATTGACTCCATCACTCTTTTTTTTTTTTTTAATCTAATCAACTGAAAAACAAGTAATCCCATGGAACCACATGGACATTCAGCTTCTATTTCCAACCTGTTTAAAGAAAAGATGCCAATATTTAAGGATGTTCCAATGCTTCCCTGTTCATCTTGCTCTTAGGAGACAGAATCCTAAATGAACTGAAATCGTCTTGAGTCGCATTCTCTAATTGTCACAGCTGAACACAGTGGCTCCGCTAACCCCTGCACTTTGAAGGAAATGACATTAAATGGTACTACTGAGAAAGCAAATCTGAGCTGCTTAGTCATATTTCACTGGTGGTGCTGCTTCTGGCTCTGTAACCTGCCAGGCTTCCACACAGCTCCTTCTAAAAGCAGGCACAAAGTCAGCAACAAATAAGGCTCTTAGCTCAGAGACTGGACTCATTACCCACTAGCATTCCACTTATAAGAATACAGTGATGGCATTTGTACCCGGCCTAATAACCGCTTCTATTGATGGCAGGGAAACTTCAAAGAGTAAGCCCTGAATTAATTGGACTTTGATTCCCTCCATTTGTCTGCATTTCAGCAATTTAGGAACAGGATCTGATTTGTGCCTGTAGTCACAACAACATGAGGTATGTTGAAAAAAAGCCTTGGTGTGGGGTCTGGAGACTTAGACTCTAACACCAGCATTGTCTCTGCTTAGCAGTTGTAGGGATCTAGGAAAGCAACACTACTCTCTTGTGGCTTTTACATCCGGAACGTTAGAAGAATTGGACCAGTGCAGGCCAACGAGAAGTCTGTTGGTCCATTTTCTGAATAGAGAATCTCCAAGGCAACATCTTAGCAAAGATCTCTCAGGTCTCAAATCTGCTTTAGTTCTCAAGGTTATAAAAACTGAACTCAACTCACAGTAGCCAACTTCACCAAAGGCCACTGCATAAACACCAATGCCGACTTCTTAATGTTTGCTAAAATGTACTGCTAAGTGGATGTCATGATATCACATCCTCATGTTATGGCAAGAGAATTCTCTTCAACAAGTATGTACCATAAACCAGATCTGGTGAAGCAGGCCTGTAATCCTAGGTACTTGGGGGCCTTGGGCAGGAAAAACACTAGTTCAAGGCCTGCTTGGGCTATAGAATTACTTCAAGTCCAGCCTAAGCAACTTAATAAGACACTGTCTCAGAATAAAAAGTGAATAGGGTTAGGGATGTAGTCCAGTGATAGACTGCTTGCCTGCCATGTGTGTTTAATATATAGAGCAAGGGAGTCGGTGTACTAT
Organism: Acomys russatus; assembly: GCF_903995435.1. Taxonomy (NCBI): domain Eukaryota; kingdom Metazoa; phylum Chordata; class Mammalia; order Rodentia; family Muridae; genus Acomys; species Acomys russatus. The sequence goes on from NC_067169.1 coordinate 108,841,979, forward strand.
GAAGTAACAGAATAGATTTTAGAAGTTGATTTTTTTTTTTCAGATTGTAACTTAAAATGACCAATTTACAAATTCAAATTCTATCTCTATCATCCTGCCACTGAACAATGGCGTTTGGATCGTGACTGTGACTACAGGCAGTTTGTCTCCGTGTACCTCTATGCAGTCACATTGTATGACTACCACTGACTCCTAGATGACTTGAATCTTATAGAATCCTGAGGCAGGAAACTCAGTACCATGGTGCTGCTTGACTTCCCAAGCCCCTGTGCACCACAGCCTAGGACTTCACTCGTCCTTGCTATGCCTTCAGGGAAAACTCCACAGTAGACATTTATCTTCAGCTGAGGCCCCAGTGTTCAGGAAACAGGAGAAGAGACAAGAACTGATAGAGGCATCTGTGGTGGAAAGGCAGTCGTGGGATTTAAAAACGACATTGCAACAGAGAACAACCACCAGGACGAAAAAGAGCATAGAGGACATCTGGGACCCAATTGCACTTGCAGCTCCCTCATCATCCTGTCACTGCAGCCTTCTCGGAAATACATTGGATGCCAGCTTTCAGGGGGGAAAGGGGTGATGCCTCAGCCACTGGGATGTCTTAATGTTAGAACATGAGGTGCTGCCCCCCCCCCCAGCCACTGTCACCACCTGCTTAAGAAGGACTGACATCTGAATGTTCTAAATTGGAATGAAGAACACATTTTTTTTTTCTCCAGGAGCCTTCGCATGGCACCTGCTACATAGTCTCTGTGTGTTTTTATAGTTTAGCCACATAAAGCATTAAACAAGAGTTTGTGGGTTAGCCAGAAAAAATAATCACCATAAAAAGCTTCATTTCTATGGGAAAATGTTTTGTTTGAAACAGCTCACAAGTATTTGGAAAGTAGCCGATTTTCGTATTTTTTAAGAATACATTTCATTTAAATATATATTTCTGCTTATATTTTGCATTTCATCTAGTCACTCTGGAGAGAGAGCATTGAAGGCAAATGAAGGTCAGAGGACAACCATAGGAGTCAGTTCTTTCCTCCCATCATGTGGGGATTGAACACAGGTTATTAGGTTTCGAAACAAGTGGATCTGTCCATTGAGCCCCCTTACCCACCCCAATAATACATTTCAACTCATCACTGTCACTACCTAAGTACTCCCAAATCAACTTCTAACATCTACAAGGCTTTCTCTGCTTCTATTCATAGGATGGACAAAAGGACTAGACATCCACAATACTGTGTATTCTAGAACTCTGTGGTTCGAGGACCGTGGTAAGTATAAAAAGAATGAGACTCTTCTGAAGTGTCAGTGTTTAATGTAACAATCTAGAGAGCTGAGGAGGAGGGTTTGAAGGTTCTGCTTTCATAGGGGCCTCCGATGACTTGGGCAGAGCCTTAAAATATACGCAAAGAACTCCTTTCACTACACATTCTTGGCACATGACATGTGGTTAGTATTGAGGTCTGCACAAAGGAGAGAGCAGAAGTTCAGGAACCCAAGGACAGCTTCAGTCCCTCTGTTAGTTTCCATGAAGTCTTCCATGGACCTACCTTTGTGTTTCTTCTGAAGGAAGTTCTGGGATACGTGATGCCCCCCAGTCATCTACCAGGAAGCTAACTCTTCATAATATACATGTCTTTCCCCCGCCCCCTGCAGGTATCAAGATTACTCATGGGTTTCCAATTGGATCATAGTCTTTGAAGTCCAAACTGACCTGCTGGTCTGCCAACACATATGGAATATGTGAGGAATAATCCCTCACTGGTTGATTGACAGGATGCTCTGTGAGAAAGACTAACATGCAGACAGACTATTTCTACAATGTAAGCCATGTGACACCAGTGCAATTTTTCACTCCTGTACCTTCCGTGTCCAGCAGTGCTCCTGCTATGCAGTAGGATCACAATAGATATTTGAATACATCCTGAATGTTTAAATGTTCCCATCAATAAATAATAATCACAACCAAAGAGTACAATAATCTCAGAAAGAAAGAGGGCTCAGTGTTCCAAGCGCTGCTTGATCAACATATGCAAGGCCCAGGTTCAACCTCTAACAGCACAAAATAAGCTCAGAAAGAAATATCACTTAAGAAACAACAAAAACAAACAAAATCAATTACCTTGTAGCTTTGCCATTAACAGCTATCTAAACCAAGAAACACCAATATTCGTCTGAAAAATTAAGTGATTAATCCCTGTGGCTAGGAGGTGACCAGCGGCACTTCAAACTCTCTGTTGCTCATCTTTTGAATCACATACTAATTAAACCCCATCATAAGCACCACAACCCAAGTTATTATAGAGAAGGGAAGCCGGAAGGATTTGTGGATTTTCATTGCCTTGCTGAAATGGACTGTATTTTAATTATTGTATTATATAGCAGCAAAATCACAGCGAATGTAAGCTTTCCTCACGTGTTCATACACATGTTCTGAAACCAACTTCAATTCAGAGGCAGAAGATATGACAAAATAACTTCCCAGAAACAGGAAGAGGTAACCTGCAATTTGAAAGACTATAAACTACACACCCAAAGTTCTAACACCAGCTTATCTGGGTGGGAAGGATGTCACATCAAAATTAACTATCATTTCTTTTATAAGCAAGGTTTCCCATAGCTTAGGCTGGTCTGAAGCTCACTATGTGAGGTCTGATCCTTCACCTTCTCATCCTCCTTCCTTCATATCTAAAGTGCTGGGATTACATTTCCATACTGGTTTATGAAACGCTGGAAACCAAATCTAGGGTATCCTGCATGCTAGGAAAACACTCTACCAACTAAGCTCTTTATTTAGAGATCACATTTAGCAGTTCTTCTGGCAGGTCATGTTTCAGAGACAGCAATGCTCAATGAACACTAATTAATTAGTTTATTAGTTGGTTAATTAGTTAATTAATTTTACAACATTTCATTAAAAACATAATTTCTACCTTGGAAACAGCCCAAACACTGTGAGGAGGCATTCAGGAACTCAGATATTAGACACATCAGTTACAGGTTTCAGTTAGCCTCCACAGGTCAAAGAATAGCCGCCCAACAAAAGGCCAACCTGACACTGACTGAAAGATCAACTTCATAAGCCAAGCAGGGAGGCTACTGCTTGGAATCCCAGCACTCAGAAGGCAAAGGGCTACCCAGTGACATCCATGACAGAGTGAGGCTCTGTCTCAAAAACACAACAGGGGCTAAAAACATGGTTCAGTAGCTAAAAGCACTTGCTGCTCTTGCACCAGACCTGGGTTCAGTTCCCAACACTCTCATGACAGCTTACAAATTACCCCTAAGCCCAGTTTGAAGTGATCCAACATGCTCTTCGGTTTCCGTGGGCATTGTACCCACATGGTGGTGCGCATGCATATTTGCAGGCAAACCACTCATACACACAAAATGAAAAGAAATACGCATTAACATCAACAAGGAAAACAAAAAAAAAGCATGCTCACTTGTCTCAGGAGGTAGCATGAGAAAATATTCTGAAATTGACGCCTCTCTAATAGATCCCAGATTTTGCACTACCTCATCCTCTCAATGTGTACTCCATGGGCTCCTCTTTTTACATTCTGCTTTTTCATTTGCAGTTATTCTTCTCCATTATAAAAGATTACACAGCACCTGAGCCCCAGACCTCTATCATGGCTCATTTACAAGGCTTATTCCAAACACTACTCATCAGTACTCAGTGGAATTCCCTATTTCTGAACTTTCCTGCATTTGGCCTCGAGACTCTGGAACCACTAAGACATGTAGGCCCATGCTGTTAAGTTCCACCTTTTTTACTTAGTCATCGACAGGCTCCCCCACTGGTTGTCAGCTTCTTTCCCAATCTAAAATTCAAACAGAGGACAGAGAGATGGCTCCAAATGGGGTTAAGAGCAGGTGTTACTCTTGTGAAGGTCCAGATCCAATTCCTAGATAACCATCCATAACTCCAGCTCCAGGGGATCAGATACTTCTTCTCATTTCATAGACAACAGACATACGTATTGCACATGAATATATGCAGGGGGAACCATTCATATAAGGTAAATAATTTAAAATGAAATAAAATTCAAACGGATACTACTTACATCAAGAAGACCAGTCCTTTTGACATATCTCTCCAAGAAAGGAGAAAGAGCAAAAGACTACTAAAACTTGATAAATCCAAGCCCAAACATGTTTTTCTCATTCCATAAAATAAATTCTCTTGTCACAAGGAGTGATTGGGAGACTTCACTTCACAAAAAGGAAGTGAAGTTAACCACCTGTGTCACTTTGGAGGAGGTCACAGGTAGGAATACGCCTTACATAGATGCCCCACCTTGAAGGCTAATGAAGGGACAAGCAGAGATATCTAGGATAAAGTATCTAAAGCCAATTTTAATTAGGGTCAAGTTATTACCTATCCAATAAATATAATCTGAGTACTTAGCATACATCAAGAACTAATTGTGGTGGTTTGAATGAGAATGTCCCCCACGGTCTCAGGCATTTGAACACTTGATCCTAGTTGGTGGCACTGTTTGGGAATGTTTAGGAGCCATGGCCCTGTTTGAAGAAATATGTCACCAAAGACCAGTTTTCAGAGTTGAAAGACAGGCACCATTTCTAGCTTACTCATTCTGTTTTGTGCTTACAGTTCCAAATGTGAGTTCTCAGCTTTCTGCTTCAGCGACCCCACCTGCCTGCTGTCATACCTCCCACCATGATCGCTATCCCATAAGCCCAAATAAACCCTTTCTCCTATAAGTTGCTTTAGTCTTGGTATTTTATCACCGCAACAGAACAGTAATGGCTATACTAATCCATAGCTTTCTTGTAAGATAAGTAAAGGGATACTGTATGAGATCTAGTAACTGGGCTGGGGAGATGACTTAGTTAATGAAGTTCCTGACTTGTAAGGATTAAGGTCTGAGTTTGGATTCCCAGCACTGACATAAAACCCAGGCATGTTTCTATAGTAGCAGAACTGAACAGTAAGAGACAGACAGGACCTTAGGGCTTACTGGCTAGGCAGTCTAGCAGAACTGATGAGTTCCAGGTACAGTTAGAGCTTATATCTGAATAAAAAGATGGAAGTCTACAGAAATGGCTCAATGGTCAAGAGCACTTGCTGCTATTCCAGTAGACATGAGTCCACTGCCCAGCACCAACATCAGGCCACTTCCAACTGCCTCCAGCTCCAGCTCCAGGGGCTCTGATGCTTTCTTCTTGCCTCCTGGAGCAACTATACTCACAGATACACATTCATATACATAAACATGAATGTTTTAAAAATAAGGTGGAGGGTAAATAAGGAAGACACCTAACATTGACTTCCGGCCTCTTCATGCACATACATGCACATGTACAAGTGCGTACAGATATATATAGATGTATATGAAAACTTTACATAACAAAAAAATCACTCCCATTTATATTAAATTGGCTTTTTCTTATTTTTTAGACAGTGTTCCATGTAGCTGAGGCTGTCTTTGAACTCCTAATCTTCTTGCTTCTTTCTCCTAAGTGCTGGAATTTTGTGTGTGCACCAGCAAGTTTTCCATTCTGTTGTTTTCACAGAAGGTAAAAATTTTAAATACCACATCAGGATGTACCCCCTGCTATATATATAATATATTCCCAGGGTCCAGCCTACTTTCAGAGAATGCAAACAGTTTAATTTACAATCTCTCTCAAAGAAGCTATGTCTATGAAATCTCACCAGCATGGACACCTAAACAAGACCTGAGCAAGGGTGACGTCAACAGACACATTAACAGGAAAATCTCATGGAGCCTGGACCCTAGATAAAAAAACAAAAACAAAAACAAAACCAACCAACCAACCAAACAAACAAACAAAAACAAACTGTAGGCAACAGAGAATATTGAGAAAGGGAGAAATAGTCTTCCCCGGGGAGGAGCCCCTAAATTAATTATCTAATATCAAGTGGTGAACCCTGAAATCATGTACATGTATACAAGTAATATTTGACAGACTGAGCAGGTTGTATTTATATTTAGGAGTGTGTGTGTGTGTGTGTGTGTGTGTGTATGTGTGTGTGTGTGTGTTTGTGGTGTATATGTGTGTGCAAATAATTAAAGAAAATGTTTTGAATTTGAGAGAGAACAAGGAAAGTTTATGGGAAGGGTTGGAGGGAGGAAAAAATATGGGGAAATGTAGCCGGGAACGATGGTGCACACCTTTAATCCCAGTGCTCAGGAGGCAGAGTCCGGTGGATCCCTGTGAGTTCGAGGCCAGCCTGGTCTACAAAGCAAGTTCAGGACAGCCAGAGCTACACAGAGAGACCCTGTCTCGAAAACCCAAAAAGAAAAAAAAGTGAGGAAATGTAATTATATTTTAATCTCAAAAATAATAAATTTAAAGAAAATGCTTATTTGCAGTATGTTTCATCACAAGTTACTAGATTTTATTTTTTAATTGATTTACTTTATATGTGTGAGTGTTCTGCCTACATGTATATCTGCAAAGCACATGCATGTCTTGTGCCCACAGAGGCCAGAAGAGGCATCAGATGCCCTTGATCTGGAATTATAGCCAGTTTGTGAGCTGCCATGTAGGTGCTAGAAATCAAACTTGTGTCCTCTAGAATAACATCTAGTCCTTATAACCACTGAGCCATCTCTCCAGCTTTCTCAAATTTTATTTTTGAGATGGGGTCTTAGCTATATAGCTAAGGTAGACCTGAAAAATATTATGTACCCCAAGCTGGTTTCAAACTTGTGACCCTCCTACCTCATCTTCCTTAGTGTTAGACTCACAAGCATGCACTGCTATGCCAGCTTTAAATTTATTTTGTTAGTAAAATACATCAAACTTTTAATTTGCATATTTTTCTCTAAAATTATTGAGAAGATAACCCCACTTCACTATAAATCTAGCTTTGAAGAACACACAAATTATAAGAGAAAATGTTTCTTGGTATTCAGGTCTGTTTCACAGGCACAGTTCTTCATAAAAAGATGTTAGGAGCTTGACACCTTAAAGCTGCCTCTTAAAATAAAGTCAACACTTCCAGGAAGTAGAAAATGTCTTGTTATTGAGTCTAGGGTGAGAGCAGTCCTTAATAATGGTTTTACTTGCCACTTTGAAAGATGTTGCTTTTTTGTCTCACCTCAGTTTAATTCCTTATTTTCCCCCTTGTCCTTTTCAATCCCTCAACTGACATGTCTGATCTCTGTAATAATATTCCAGTCCCTAAGAATGAATAAAACTGGGATTTTACTCTATTTGTCTAAGCAGAACTTAATTAGGAAGGTAAATCTTCTGCCAGAAGGAAACAGAAATGACATGTGACTATCCACTCTAGGGAGCCATCAGCACACTCCAAAGGCCATCAACAGAGGTGTGCATCTCTAAGCTGAGCGAGGTACTGCAGGCCTGTAACCTCAGCACTTTCGAGTTCAAGGTCAGCCATTTTCAACTACATAGTGATTGGTAGTCTGCGGCCAGTCTGGGCTACATGAAACTCCATTGTAAAAACAAACAAAAATATACATATCTCGGAACCTCTGAACCAGGCAGCTTCTGGCCATGGTGGACAATCGCCCTTTATAAAATGCTGGTGAGCAGGGCTCTTAAGGGACCAATGTGTACCTTCCTACTTTGCTCATTTGCAACTCAAAAAGCGAGAAAGCTCAGTCAGAAAAAGAACTGGCTGTGCAAGCCTGACACCTGAGCCCAATCCCTCAACTCATATGGTGGAAGGAAAGAACTGCGTCTTGAAAATTGTCTTCTGACCTCCACATGCATGCCATTAGTGCATGCACGCTTGCGCGCGTGTGCGCACACACACACACACACACACACACACACAGACACACACACCAGGGGTGAGGACATGGAAGGATGGACAGACAGATATAGACAGACAGAGGCAGATTGAGAGATATAGAGACAGAGAAGAGAGTAACGAATGCTTTTTTTTTTAAGCATAGCATGAGCCTACCAGGCATTACAATCCTTATACTGGGGAGGCAGAGGCAAGAGGATCCTAAGTTCAAGGCCAGCCATGACAACATGGTGAGACTCTGTCTAGAGGAGATAAACAGTATGACAGAAGCATCATGCTTTTCATCCTTGCACGTGGGAAAGAGAAGTAGGAGGATCACTGCAAGTTCAATGCTACCCTGGGCTAAGTGCAAAGTTCTCATTCAGCTCAGGCTGCACAGCGTGACACTGTGGCTCAAGGGAACAAGTACAACAGAGAAGTTCAGTGCACCTGTGAGACTTGTACTGCATCCAACAGCATCACCAACTGTGGTGCATACTTTATGGCGTGTGGCCAGTTATTTTTTTTTAAGATTTATTTATTTATTTATTATGTATACAGTGCTGCCTGCATGTACACCTGCAGGCCAGAAGAATGCATCAGATCACATTATAGATGGTTCTAAGGCACCATGTGGTTTCTGGGAATTGAACTCAGGACCTCCGGAAGAACAGTTAGTGCCTTTAACCTCTGAGCCATCTCTCCAGCCCCGTAGCATCAGTTCTTACACTGATCCTAAAGGAGTGTTGCACTGATGCATGTGACCAAGTTAGAATATGCTGGAGTTGAGGAGAGCTGAGCAAGACTACAAGCCTTGAAGAAAGAGGCATATTGTATTTGGTTGCTCTCAGAAACAGCCTGGATTAGAGTCAATATTAAAAGCAAATTAGAGTGAGTGAGATTTTAAAAGAGAGAATTTACATTTCCAGTTGGGAACATTGCAGTGATCCAATGTACTAACAAAATGCATTGCTTTTCATACATAGTGGGTACATACAACTCAACTCAAACAATGAGCTCCTTTTTTTTTTTTTTTTTTATTTAGAACTTACAGGCTTTATTTTTTTAAAAATAGAGGCCATTTATTCTGACCTCTCCAACTATGCTCAATTCAACAGGTTTATTACTTATTTCCTATATGCAATGGGGGACATTTTATAGTCATCACCAAAAATAAAAGATCATCCATTGAATTGTTTGACTTCACTGAAATAATGTGCATCTTTCTCTAGGTTACACTTTACATTTCATGATATTTTAATGTCATAATAAAAATCTTTTAAAATGACAAAGGAACTAAGCTCCTTTCATAGAAGTGAACACAAAAAAGTGAAGATATTCCTTTCTCATATTTGTCTAGTTGGTGTGTAGACTAGAAAATAAACAGAATCTCTCAGAGTTGTTTCTATTATTAGAGCACCAAATGGCATCTAAAGAAGTTACTGTGGTTAATAACTACATAATTCACTCTCCTCTTTACAACTGGATCCCTAAGCATATTTCTAGTCCCAGCTTACTGTAAAGAAAACCGTATCATGTACTCTGGTGCCTCACATTTGACCATGTCCCCTAGAGGGGGAGACCTGGTGGCACTCAGAGGAAGGACAGCAGGTTACCAAGAAGAGACTTGATACCCTATGAGCATATACAGGGGGAGGTAATCCCCCTCAGGAACAGACATAGGGGAGGGGAATAATGGGAAAATGGAAGGGAGGGAAGAATGGGAGGATACAAGGGATGGGATAACCATTGAGATGTAACAAGAATAAATTAATAAAAAAATTTAAAAAAAAAGAAAACCATATATAAATTGTTCTTATCAGTTCAAAACATCCAGCCAGGTATGGTGGCACATACCTTTAATCCAAGCAGAGACAGGTAGATTTCTGTGAGTTTAAGGCCAGCCTGGTCTATGTACTGAGTTCCAGGACAGAGTGAAGCCCTTTCTAACCCTTCTAATATAGATATATTTGTTCTCAATGCATACCCAGACTATATATATATATATATATATGGCCAATAAGGTAGAAAAAGAATGAGAGCAGTTGCAAGCCATACTTTTTTGGGGTTGTTGGTTTGCTTGTTTTGAGACAGAGTTTCTCTGTGTTGCCTTGGCTGTGTTGGACTCACTTTGCAGACCAGGCTGGCTTTAAACTCACAGAAATCTGCCTGCCTCTGCCTCCTGGAGTACTGGGATTACAGGTGTGTGCCACCAGAGCAGGCTCAGTTGGAAGCCATCATTCTTAAAACATGTATGATTGTCTGAAACTATACTTAAGAATTCCAATCTGAAAGAAACCCTGTCTCTGAAAAACTAATGATTCCAATCTGTGTTACATGGATTACAATGAGCTATGGTATCAATAAAATATGAACTGTCTGTCTGTAGTCTCCCAAGGCAAATATGTTATATAAATTATTTTAAACACATTGCAACCGCCTCTAAACTGCAGTGATTGTCCTTGAGGAGAATTTCAACTTCAGGGGGAAAGGTGCTTCAATTAGGAAAAGCACTCACAGTACTGAATGGGCTCTTCTTTGCAGTTAGCCATGAGAACCAGAGCCAAGCCTGCCACCATTGCTCATCAAAAAAGCCCAGAACCATTCACCTTTGTTTTACTTTCTGAAAAAGGCATGTGTTAAGTATTGCTAAGTGTGTGGGGCTTTTATCTTTTCTTAGGCTTTACTGTCTAAGACAGCGTTCCAAAACGAGGCAGTCTCTACCAAATAGCACATAGAGGTGAGGCATCAGATGGCTGGATGTGCTTGTTTTCCAATGTCAAGTTTCATTTATGCCTTGCTGTCCAGCATAGCTCATACGAGAGCACAGAACCCTGGGAGAGCCCACAGTTTATCCTAGCTCCACATGTAGCCTGTTTAAATGTTAAGATTTCAAGAGATCATCTGGTTCACTTATCAACTAGGATTACCTCAATGTGACTGGACCGAGGGAGCTGCTGTTCTCGTAATGCAGAACCATTCGTGAGAAAGTCTACTAGAAGACATCGAAGTTCCAATTAGAAACACTGGGGCAAAGCCCAGTTTGTAGACTGCCTTCCTTGACTGCACCAAGTCCTGGCCTCAATAACCCTCAGCACTACAGAAACCAGGCCTGGTGGCATGGACCTGGAATCCAAGCCTTCAGGAGAGAGAGGCAGGAGGATCAGAAACTCAAGGTCATCCTCTGCTATGTAGAGAGGTTGAGGGCAATCTGGGATACAGAAGACCCCATCAGAAAGAAAAAATGAAGAGAAAGAAGAGGAGAACATTTATTGAGTCTATACTTGGTGCCAGGCACTATGCAAACTGCTTTTATTGCTGTCTGTCACTAACACTAGGAGTAACATAAGCTTCATGAATGATCCTATGTCCCACGGCCACCTGCAAGGCTGTCATATACATAATAAGTAGCCAATTCTCATGAGACCAAGTTCAAAGCTGAGCTGAAGCTCTTAACCACCATGCTACTATAACATTCACACACACACACACACACACACACACACACACATGCTTACTTTGTCCAATCTCCATCATGTCTAATCTGCAGTAGCTCCTCTTTTCCCTGTACCCCAAATTTCCATTCAGGCACTGTGTCCCAGTTTGCCAAGAGCTTCCATATACCTTCCCTTGTCTCACTTCATCTACTGCTTCTGATCAGGTTGGGATGAACAGCCAGGTTACTCTTAATGCTCACATGCTTGGGTAACTAAAAGGAATTTGTCTCTGAGTGGTAGACAGAGTCAATGTTCTAGGATCAAAGCATGTAAGTCTTGGTGTAAAAATGGATCACTACCTTTGTAGTGAAGGTGTCTTCTGACTACTCAAGCTTCTACCAATCATTTATTTAGTGAATATTAGTGAGCACCTGCTGTGAATCTTGTTCCATCCCAAGGACTGGAGTTATAAGCATGAAGAATTGTTGGTCTCTGTCTTTAAGGACCTCCAAGACAAACCAGCAGATATATTAAAACATAACCACAGTGAGACCTGACCATTTTCCTGTAATCTCCATACATAAACTATGGCATTTATGCATGTACACACAGTAATAATCACAATAATAATAAAGGAGGCAAAATTTTCTCCATACATAAACTATGGCATTTATGCATGTACACACAGAAATAATCACAACAATAATAAAGGAGGTAAATTTTTCTCCATACATAAACTCTGGCATTTATGCATATACACACAGTAATAATCACAATGATAATAAAGGAGGTAAACATTCTAAAGGAACCTGTGTAAGGGATTATGGGCAAATCTCTCCCTCTTTGTAGCCCAGGCTTGCCTGAAACTCACTATGTAGCTCAGGCTTTGCTCCAACTCAACAATTCTTGTGCTTCAGCCTCCCAAAGTGCTGGGATTACAAGCACGTGCCACTACACCGCTTAGCATTTCTTTCCTTATGTTCTCAGCAAATGCTTGAAGCGTCTAGATTGCAAAAACTGTAGATGAGCTGGAGAAGGGCTTCCCGACCCGAGATGCACACTGGAATCACTTGCACAGTTTTCAAAACACACACTCTTAGTGTTTGCTCCATTTAGGAACCTCTCTGGAAAAACTTCTTGAAGCAGAATATATATATACACACCGTATGACCTAGCAACTTTATTGCTATCTGTAAGTTCAACAGAAATGTTCTTCAAGAGATACCCACAAGGATATTCATGGCAACATTGCTTATTGCAACAGCAGCAACAACACACATACATACACAAAGAAAAACTGGAAACATTCTAAGTGCCCACCAATGAGTAAATAGGAAAAAAACCCAAAAAATTTGTCATATCCATACAATGGACTACTACTCAGCAATAAAAGATGAAACAGTGGTACCTACAACATGTTAGTTATTCAAATATTATGCTTAGCGGAAGAAATGTTGTGAAAACAACTACACACTTTACCATCCAACTCATACACCAAAACAGGAAAAGTTCTAGAATAATCTCTTTTCTTAGGAGTCAGGTGGGAGTGCTCCTTGATGACCACTCAGGTCCGAGAAGACATGAAAGAGTACTTAAAGGCTCTGATAATGTTTTGCTCCTTAATCCAAGTGAAAATTATATGAGTGTATCCATTTGTGAGGAATCAGCAACCTACATTTTTAGGATATTTTCAACTTTTTAAAATTCATATCACTAAGATAACTGGAACATTAAAGAATACCAATGCAAAAGCCCCAGTGCAGAACAATTAAGTCAGCATCTCTGGGCAATGAGACTCTAATACTTGTGGTTTTAAAACCGCCTCAAATACTTGTAGTGTACGGTCATGTCTGATGTTTCTGTATGTTATCAGTGGCTGCCTGATGGCCACAGCATGCCTCATGGCAGAGGAAGTGAGATCTAGCTGACTAGTTTATGTCTGCTTCGCACTGCCGGGGTGAGGTACAAGTATGGATCCTCCCCAAACCTCAGTTTCCACCCTTGTGGAATGGGTGCAATGCCAGCTGCCTCTCAGGGCTATTGTGAGGGCCAATTGAGAGAATATACTGAAAGCATCCATCCCAAGGTCTAGAACATAGATTTGGTATTCAGCCACCTTTTTGCCTTGGCACCTAAGCCTCTGAGAACAGTGAAGGGCACACTGCTGTAAATGAACCAAACACATGTCCTCTCTTTTTTTGCCTCCTGAATAAATTTCTAGAGGCTGAAGTAATACTCTGTGAATGGTGTCAAATAAGTATTGGCAATTTCTAGGTCCAGGAGGCTGCCTCTAGCCATCCCTTGCTATCCCTGAGCATGACTGGAAAGGTAGCAGACCAGTGGGGCAAATAAAAGCCCCAGACCCTAACAACACTCTGGGCTCTATGCAAGCAAAAGTGAGAGCTTACAAAATGAACAATTAGTTCTGAGGACATGGGCAACCTTACAATGTTCCAAATGAAATGCTTTTGAACAAAGTATCACCTTTTAGTGGAACAAACAACAAAACCTAGGCCAGGAGTTCTGAGTTAGCCTTTTGACTCTACCAGCAACCAGCCTCTGCCTAACCACACTTTTCTGTTTCTTTGAAAATGGGAAGAAAAGCCTGCTCTCAAATGTTCTTTCTAAGGACACAGACAGTCGGATTTTGGGATAAGTTGAGAGCATTCCAAAAAAGAGAAAAAGAAAACAAAGGGAAGAGTAAATTAAGCACCAAAGAAACGCAAGCTGAGATTCCTAGCTGGCGATTTGCTGTATTCAAAACTTGAGCCATCCCTCAGCCGCTCAGATGGAAACAGCCCCTCTCTTGTTTTAACTGCTCCAAGCATGCCCTGCACCACATGGGCCTGGAGCTTGCTTATGTAAGAAGGGACTGTAGCATTGCCTGGCATGTAGCATACTATTTTGCTTAAGAGAAATTTGCTGAAGTCCAAGGGCAGGCCCACGTCTTACAGTTTTGGACAGAGGTGCTCTCAGTAGTGAAACACTGAACTGTGGCCGAAGCAAATGATGTCATCAGAGATCCTCTTACCACGGTCAATGTCAAAATTAAGATAGGAAGTTCAAGGACAAACTGTATTTTTCCAGGCAAATATAAGTTAGAAAAGCAGTATGGACCTCAGAATCTTGCCTTTTAAATCAATACCTTAAAAACTTAAACATCAACTAAAATTTATCCTGTTTTATGTGGTTTTGGTTTTTTTGTTTATTGCTTTTATTGAAAAAAAAACATGGTTTCATATCGAAATATATTTTTTGAGTATATTTTTACTCCCACTATACATTAAGAAAAGAGAGGAGAAAGCGTGTGAGTCTACATTCAAAACCAATAACAAACCCAAACTAAGAATATAAAGTATTGAGAAGAAAGATATTTGAGGAGACTGATAAACTTGAGGGCTCTCTACCCCAGAGCTAAGAAATGAAATAGCTGGAATACCTGTTGGGTCCTTCAATAAATAGAAAATGAAAACTCGAAATCAACTACAGCTACTTTGGAATACCAGGTATAGTCCATCCGAAAAGCACTTCTATGACAGACTTGTGTCAAACATTCCTCAATGCAAGGGTTGCTCCAGCTTGGGAGAGCATCAAATTAACATCAGAAACAGTACCGTTGACTTCTTGTTCTGGTTCCCCGGGAGAGGAGAAGACAGAATCCAGTCTGCCTTCTGGGTGAAACTGGACAACACGCCCCTAAGTTTGGCGCGTCCTCACCTTGCTCTCTGGCCCCCGCCCCCGCTCTGGGTACCCAGGGACTCCGCACCAAGGAGAGGCCCTGGCAGAGAACAGACAGGCGGCTGGGGCTGAAGACCTACGCGGTCAATGCTGGAGGAAGGGCGGCTCCGGCTCTGCCTCCACCAGCCCCCCAGCACCAGGCCCTCGACGTTCCCCTCCCCCTGACCCCTTGCCCCTCAGGCAGGTCACCTGGCTTGGTTTGATTGTCCTCCTGCTGCTCGTTCCTTCCAGCCTCCTTGAAAGTGGCTCGCCCTTCAGAGTCACGGGGCCGTCAAGCGCCTCCAGCCTGTGCCAAGGCTGCAGGAAGCGCTGTCCCCAGATGGAGCTGGGACCCTGCCCCGCGCGGCTGCCACTAGGGCGAAACTGAAGAGCAGGCTGGTATGGCCGATGGGGAGGGGCGGCTGTAACTTTGCTCCTGGACACGTGAGGAGGGGGCGCCAGTCTCCAAACTCCTTGCTGTGCCTCCAAAGCTCCACAGGCAAGGGATTTTTAAAAAATATTTATTTGTTTGTTTATGTATGTATTATTTATTTCAATAAAGAGAGAAGTCAGATTCTTGCCCTCAAGTTCTCTCTCTAGAGCTCCGATCAAGGGCTGCGGGAGGCGTGCCCCGGCGGGGCGGCCACAGTACGGGAGCGGGTGGCCAGTGAGAGCCTGGCCGCAGGGTTCCTCCAGACCCAGCTCTGCTGCCGGGAGCCAGAACCCGGGAGGGAGAGCAGCCTGGAGAGACTGGGCCAGAAGAGGGGAAGCTATGACCCGGACCTGGATCGCAGAAGTAGGAACTGGAAGTGACAGCGGCGCAGGGCAGAGCAGCAGCAGCAGCAACAGCAGCAGCAGCAACAGCAGCGGCAGTGGCGGTGGCGGTGGTGGCAGCAGCCTAAGGACTCCCGCAGCCAGGGAAGGAGCAAAAGCCGCGATGTAAGGGCTGCAGCTACACTGCGCATGCTGCTGCCACCCAATTCCCAAGATAAGGACTACCAGTGCCTGCCTGCCCAGGGCCTTTGCCAACCCCTCCTCCCCTCCCCGCGTGGGAATGCTGGAGTCAAGGACTAGCCATTACTAGTTAGTGGACTGCTTTCTTCTTCTACACATGGGATGTAACTCAGGGACCTGCAAGCTTCAGGGTGACCACTGAGACGCCCCCTACCAAACAGAGAAGCTCTCAGTGGTCCTTCACACTCATCTCTTCCCTGAACAGACCCCAAATCACATAGCCTTTTCAAAAGAACACATGCTAAGCAAGTGTTCTACTACCAAACTCCATCCCAGGGGCTTCTACTACATTTAGAGACATGGTCTCAAATATAGTCCAGATTGGCCTGGAACTCACATCCTCCTGCCTCAGTCTGTAGGGAAGCTGAGATCATCTATGTGCTACAGTGTACATTTTGAAGCTCAATTTTTATAGAAACGCAACACAGCCAGTAAAAGAGTAGGTCAGCCAGAGTAATTGGAGTATCACATTAGCTCAACTAGTAAAAACAAATGTGCCACCCACACCCCTTTTAAAGTCTTCCTACTTACTAAACTGAGTAGCAGCTTTGCCCACTGGAAACAGATGGAAAAGGGTCAGTTCATGAGACATTATCCAACTTCTATTCAGGTTTCTTAGCTGGGTGTGGTGCTACATGTCTTTAATGTCAACACTCTCAGGAGGCAGAGACTGGCAGGTGTCTGTGAGTTCAAGGCCAGCCTGGTCTACATAGTGAGTTCCAGGCCAGCCAGGGCTTCATAATGAGATGCCAAAAGAGATGAATTCTGATTTCACTCAAGTACTCCTTCCAGGGCTTGAAGGAGTCCACTGTGGCATTAGTTAGTGCTCTGGCCGCCCTCCCCCCCCCCCCGCCCACTTTCCCAGAGCTAGAGTAGGAAGGTGGCAGATGAACCCTGACTCATGAGCACTGATAAAGTGGCCTTACTTCTAGGACTGCCTAGAACATTCCCTGAAATGACAACCAGTCCATCCCACAGGCCACACTTTGGGGACAGTACCCCTGCTGTGGTGGTGACAAGGCAGATGGAGTGACTCAGGAAGTCAGGAGAGAGTGAGGGGGTGGGGCAGAGAAAACCCATAGTGCTACCAGCTGCTATTGGAAGGAAGGATGGAAGGAAATGGGGGCAGAGGGAGGGAGGGAGAGAAACTATTTGAATCACATATTCATTCAATGACCTCTTCATGAACAAAGCTTAAAAAAAAACAACTAAGTTGGGTCCAGAAGCAGAGGACATTTATATTTCTGCAAAGTGGAGATGGGAGGGTGCCCTAGGCAGGGCGCAGCCGTGGGAGACTATGAAGGAAGAATATCTACTCAGAATGAAAGGAAGTAAACCTCCCCTACCCACTTCCTCGATTCTTCTTGAAAATAAGGAAGATGCATTTGGTTTACAAAGAAGAAATACAAATGGACTATAAAGGAGTGACAGTATGTCTAAATTCATTGGAATCTTGGAATACAAATTATAGCAAAAAAAAAAAATACTACTTCATCTATCACCATGGCAAACTTTAAAAGATAAAAAGGTAAATAACGGGCAATGTTGACAGGGACACGAGGAAGAAAACACTTTCTATGCTTTTGGTAGAAATATAAGATGGCAGAACAATTTTGTAGGTGAATTTGACATTGTCTGTTGAAATCTGACACAGTAATTCCATTTCTGTGATGAAAGATTCTTCAAGAATAATCACAAATACACACAAAATGATATGTACATATGCAGCATACTTACCAGGATCCATCATAGGAATGAAGGGCTGATGCATCATATGAATATCAACCAGGGTAAGGCAGCAGCATAACAGAGAGCCCAAATCAATGATCATCTCAATAGAACATAAAATGCGCAAAAGAAACTGGGGTGGGGGTGGCATTTCACGGGGTCAAACATTTGTCCCCTAGAACCCTATGTGAATCTCTATGACCCAGGGAAAGTCAGGCACAGCAAAACAGACGTGTAATCTCAGCGCTCCTACGGGAGGTGGAGACGGAAGAAGAATCCTTGGAAACTGCACACGGAGCAGGCCTGCAGCATGCTGCATTGAACAACAAAGAAACTCAAAATAGCAAGAGGTAGGTAAGAAGCAGCACCCAAGGTTTTCCTCCAACTGCTACGTGAGTGCAAACTTGGATTCACATACACAGACACACTCATAGCATAGCATACACACACGGGGCACAAAAAAGTAGCTGAAGATCACCCCAAACTTTCAAACGTCCTACCTCCGTGTCTCAAGGTCAACTGACCCATAGTCTGGCAAAATGCACCATCTTTTGTAAAACCAAACAGCAAAGCAAAACCGAAACACTTGACAAACTACTATTATGAGGAAATGTCCTCACTACTAAGATTCATTTATGAAAAATACACACCTAACATCATGCCTAGTAGTGAAAGACTAACACTTTCTCCTTTAAGATCAAACCCCAAACAAGAAACTTGCTTCTACCACTTCTACTCGATATGTACTACAAGTTTTAGCCTGATAAAGTTGCACAGAAAAATAAATAAAATTGCCCAGACCCAAATGTAAGAAGTACAACTATCTCCTATTTATAAATGACATGTTTGCATAACAAAAATCATAACAACTCCACCAAGAAACTATTAGAACTCATAAAAATGTGAAAAGTTGAAAGATACAGGATAAATATTAAAAATTAATTGTATTTCCATGCACTAGCAAGGAATGCTCTGAAGCCAAACTATGAAGACAATTTTGGCCCAGCAGTGGTGGCACAGGCCTTTAAGCCCAGCATTCGAGAAGAAGAAACAGGTGGATTGCTGTGAGTTCAAGGCCATCTGGCAGAGAGTTCCAGGAGAGCCAGCCAGGACTACACAAAGAAACCTTGTCTCAAAAAACAAAACACACACACACACACACACACACACACACACACACACACACACACACACTCCTGAGGTGAGTCTGCACCACTATGACTGGCATACTTAAAAAAAAGGACATCCTACATGTAGTAGCATCCAGAAGTGTCTTCCAGAACTTGAAGGCAGGAGGTTCAGAAGTTCAAGGTCATCCTTAGCACATAGCTACCAAATGTAAGGACAGACTAGGTTGCATGAGACCTTATTTCATACAAAAAGTATAATGTATTTTGGCATTGGTAAATACCAAAAAGTTGGACCAAAGTGCTATAAGACATATTCTAAACTCATGAAAACAAAAATAGAATGAAATTAAAGAAGTCCTAAGTGTGTGGAAGATAACCATGATCGAAGATTCAAAGACTTAGTCACTAAGACAGCACTCTCAGAGTGATCTGGAAGTTCAGTTCAGTCCTGTCAAGGTCTTAGCTTGCTGTTTTTTAAAAAAATAGAGACAGATGTTGGCACACACCTATAATCACACAGTCCAGAGGCAGAAGCAGGATTGTCACAAATTTAAGGCCAGCCAAGGCTTTACAATGAAAGCCTGCCTCAAAAATACATACGTACATACATACATAAATACACACACACACACACACACACACACACACACACACACACACACACACACACACACATACCACAAACCAAATAAAAGTGAAAAGGAAGCACAGGCAGGAGACATTCAAGGATCTAGAATATTCCAAAATGGTTTTGAAACTAAAAACAAATTGAAGGACTCACACTTTTTTACTTTAAAAGTCACTACAAAGCTATATTAATCATCTAAAGGGGAGAGAAGCAATCTTTTCAGTAAAAGGTGATTAGAAAACTGCATGTCAGGAGGCTTGTATAGCTCACTTGATATGGCTCCTGACCCTGAGTCTGAAAAAAAAAAAAAAAAAAAAACCCTATATGTCAACATCCAGAAGAATCAATGTGGGCCAGGGAAATGGTCCAGTAGGTAAAGGCACTTGCTGCCAAGTCTGACGACCTGAGTTCAATCCCTAAAACCCACATGGTGGAAGAAAAGAACCTCCATTTGTAATCTATGGCACATGCAGTTTTGTTGTTGTTGTTGTTGTTCAAGAATTCATTTGGACTCTATCCATATGGTCTGGTATGGTATATGCCATATATAGAAATTAACTTAAAAGGAATCAAAGGCTCTAGTGTGAGAGCCAAAGGATAACACTCTTAGAGGAAAGCACACGTGGTCATGACCTTCAATTGTACAAGCATTTCTCAGATGGCACCAAAAAGTCAATGTAAAACAACAACAACAACAAAAATGAGATGAGAGTTAGGGAGGTTGTTCAGTGGGTAAAATGCCTACTGGGCAAGCATGTCCACCTCAAATGGATCTCCAGGACCTCGTGGCTCAGTAGTGAAGAGCACTGGCTGCTCTTGTAGAAGCCCTGGATTGAATTTCTAGCCCCCCGCATGGTGGTTCACAGCCACCTGTAGCTCCAGGGGCATCTGATACCTTCTTCTATGGTCCATGAGCAGCAGGCATGCAAGTAGGACACAAACATACATGCAGGCAAACCACCCATAGACATAAAATGCATTTTTAGTTGAAAAAAAAAGAGCCAGATTCCTTGGTGTACATTTGTAATCCCATCACTCTTATGGTGGGATGAGAGGCAAAGATGAGAAAATTTCTGGGAAGAACTGACAGCAGCTAGCCAGAGGACACACCACAACAGAAAGGAGATGAACCCCTGCCTTAACAAGGCAGGTGGTGAGAAATAACTTCTGAGGACTGTTCTCTGACCTCCATACACTCTGTGGCAGACACACAGACACATGCACAAAAGTAAAATAAGGCAAAATAAATGAAGAGCAAATATGACTTCATCAATACATTTTTAAAATGTCTCAAAGGGTAGTATGAAAGTTGGAAAGCATTTGTTCTCTAGACTTCTCTGTTATTAGCTGTGTGAACGACTTGAGAGCCTAAACTCTCATCCAGAGAGATGCCAGAAAGGACATCTAGAGAGAACAAATGATCACAAACCTGCAATGTGGTCCCCATGCCTCTTAACCCAATACTCAGCCATTACCTCTCTGCCTCAGTGTTACAGCCCTTCAAACTGACTGATTCAAACTGGCAGCCTTTCTTCAGATAAATTATAGTATGCCCTGGGAAAGAGCCAAGCCCTGTTCTTGCTTTTCATACTTTAGAGCTTTACAAAGTTAACTGAGATCCACCGGGCATGTCTGATGCCTCACACTGCTCTAAGCACTTGGTGCTAAGTTATACCTCTCTCTCTCTCTCTTGCTCCGTCCCCTTTGCCTTTTCTGTCTTGTGACCTTTGAAAATACTTCTGTACAGGTCTGTTTTTCAGCTGCCTGGAAGCTTGGAGACTGGACAGGTCACATACTTGGCTGCTGCTGCGTGCTTTCCAGCTCATCTTTCAGTCTCATTCCTTCTGGGGTGACTCTATGTGCCTTCCTTCAGGCCTCTGTGAGTGACTCACCGTGTCTCAGTTTTGTGCACAATAGTACAAAGAGCACCTGGTCACAAGGTGCTTGGGTGCAGTGATACATTCACTAAGAGCTGTTGACTCACTCTTTCCCCAGACCCTTAAAGTAATTCTCTGTAATGAAACCCACCCCAGGGAATGCTAACTTTAAAAATTAACTTTAAAATCTTCTGCAGGCAGCTGGAGAGATGGCTCAGCAGTTAGAGCCGTGGCGGCTCTAGGAGAGGATCTACGTTTAGATCCCAGAATTCACATGGAAGCTCACCACCATCTGCAGCTCCAGTTCCAGGGGATCCGAGGTCCTCTTCTAGCCTCTGCAGGCACCAAGCCACATGTTGTGCACAGGCATACATTACAGCCAAAACATCCAGATGTATTACACACACACACACACACACACACACACACACACACACACACACACACCCCACCGGGATACAGGGACAGACTTTAACATGCTATGAAGCTAGAAAAGGAATTCATAACCACAATATCAGATATTCTTTTATTACAATATTCAAATCATCTCAGTCTGATATACTTTTTAGCAAAATTTCTACCCAAAGTGGAAAACATCCTTTTTATTTAAAAAAAAAAAATCATTTTAAGCATTTGTGCTTAAATGAATAATCTTTAGGTATCAGAAAACCCCCAACAGTGAGAGCAGCAGGAGGTGTTTCTGTACCATCCAGTATTCTTAGAACTGCAAAGAAGCACAGTACACCTTCTGGCTGCTTCAGCACAGAAATCGCTGGCAACTTCACCATGTTTTTATTTGAAAATTAAACATGAAAATGTCATGGTCTGTTTCACAGTAGACAGCATCCTATAATGCATATCAGCTGCTATGAAGCCACATGGACCATGAACCTCTCAATCTGAGAAATATAGAAGATTGGACTAAGATACTCTGGCACAGGCATGGCTTTAGATTGAGGTTGGCTTCAAGAAAGCAAATAACCAAAGAACGGGGTTTGAGACAAAGTCTCATGGTGTAATCCTGGCTGGTCTGGAACTATCAGTCTAGATGAAGATGGCCTCAAGCTTAAGGAGATCCACTTGCCTCTGCCTCTCACGTGCTGAGATTAAAGTTTTTGTACCACCATAGCCAGCTATTTTAAGAAAAATTTTGAAGGAAAAAAAATTTAGCTGGGACAAAACTTAATAAAACTAATGATGATGATGATGACGATAATAATAATAATAGTAGTAGTAGTATTAATAATAATAACAATAATAGCTATTTGAAGAATAATATGGCTCATTGAAATTTCTGATCAAAGCAAGAGACATGCAGGTAACACTTGTATTTATAGGTGGAGAGGCCAAGGCATAGAAGCAGAGTGAAATAAAATATCCAAAGGTCATAATATCACTAGTGAACAGGAACTGAGATTTAAACCCAGAAAGTCTAGCACCAGAGTCTATGCTCAAACTCCCACCACTTGTCTGTCCACAGATGATACTTGTTTCTTAATATAAAACCCTTCTGACCTGGCCCTGGGATGAAGATAATAAAGGTTGACTTATGCCGGGTGTGGTGGCTCACGCCTTTAATCCCAGCACTCAGGAGCCAGAGGCAGGCGGATCGCTGTGAGTTCCAGGCCAGCCTGGTCTACAGAGCGAGTCTAGGACAGCCAAGGCTACACAGGGAAACCCCTTCTTTAAAAAAAAAAGGTTGACTTACTTACTTTTTCCCCCCAAAACAGGGTTTCTCTGTGTGTATCCCTGGCTGTCCTGGACTCACTTTGTAGACCAGGCTGGCCTCGAACTCACAGCAATCCACTTGCCTCTGCCTCCCAAGTGCTGGGATTAAAGGCATGAACTAGCATGTCCAGCTGAGGTTGACTTTCTTAAACATAAATAATTAAGCAATATCTCATTTGACCCTAAAACAACATCAGGAGGTAGTTAATATTATGTTTCTTTCGCAGACAACAGCATTATGAGAGGGCATGAAGGTATGGCTCCGTGCTAGGAATTCCTGGGCACCTGTAAAGGGAGGATCCATTCCCTGTACTTCAGAAACAATATGGAAACACAGAAGAGTAACTTGGCACACACGAAATTATTGCCCTCTTTGAAAAATTGGGCAATATCTGAAAGTAAGATAATTTGTGCATGCAGTAGAGTTCCACATGAAGTACAACATAGTTTAGTGTGGTTTTGCTCTGGTGCTGGGCATTGAATCCAGGGCCTCTGATTTGCATCTCCCACTTTGCTTAAGTACACTGTCTCTGTCTGTCTCTGTCTCTCTCTGTGTGTCTGTCTCTCTCTGTCTCTATCTTTGCGTCTCTCTCTATCTCTGTCTCTCTATCTCTGTGTCTCTCTCTGTCTGTCTGTCTTTGTCTCTCTGTCTGTCTCTGTCTGTCTGTCTGTCTGTCTGTCTCCCTGTCTCTCTCTCTCTCCTCCCCAATTCTGGTTTTCTCTTTCTTTCTTTTTTTAGTTTTTATTTTTGAGAAAGAATTTCATGTAGCCCAGCCTGGCTCAAAACTGAAATGTATAGCAACCAAGGATGACTTTAAACTTCTGATCTTCCTGCCTCTACCACCTTAGTGTCGCAGATTATAGGCATGTGCCACCATGCCCAGTTTAATAAGTTTGCTTTGTCTAAAATTGGGTTCTAAAAGACACACACTAGTAATGGGGATCACCAGCCTCAACTTTGGTTTCTCTAAAGAGCTACCTCTGTTTCCTTCTGTGGATACTGGCAGGGCAAATCAATCATGTACTTTTGCAAACAGTTCTTATTAGCAGAGCAGAAACTAATGGGCAAATGAAAGGCAAGGTAAGTAAGCTTACTTCCACTTGAAGGGTTGTACATCCTTTCAGAAAGTCATTGATGTTGTCGATGCAGTCGGCCTCAGTTTGGGGCTCCAGACAATACTAAAAAAAAAAGAGGCAAATGTCACTTGGAGATTGCTAAGCCATGACAAACAGACCATAATCATCCTTTGCTGCTAACTAGACATGGTAGGCTTTTGAAGGCAGAGGGCAGCCTCACTCTCCATCCAGGAAGAGAACTAGCCACTGAAGGAAGTGACGCAAACGCCTAAACAGTTGGTTTTTGTTTCAAATGTCTCCAAGCCCCTTTCACTTTAAAAGGTTTTCTTGCAGCTTTGACTCAATTGTGGGGATAGCAAATCAGAGAGACTAAGACCGCAGCAGGCCACTCTGCTTTCCTCCCTCTACTCCTGATGGTAACTTGTTGATATTCTATTTCACTGTGGCTGAGCACGACACTTTACCATGTCTCTCTGTATCTCATCAGTAGCTTAATCGCTGTTTCCCGAGTTAAAAAAATATATATAAGTCAATCTACTTGCTCCACAAAAGTAGAACTGATTCCAAAAGGTAAAGGAGCCCCATTTACAGTCACATTCTACAATGAAATGACCTTGGGAAAAGAGTCAGAGAACCTCTACTTTTAACGATATAAATGCGCCTACATTAGAAGCCACCCACTGTCATAACATGGGCTTCTTAGCCTCAAAAATCTTGGACTATTTCTTTAACACAGTTTAGTTTCACTTTGAAAGCTCATTGCATTCAATGCATAGTCTTGGTTTCTCTTTGCTTTTTTGTGAGTTTTATGTAAAAATTGACTTTTGTGAATAGACTTTTCTTCAGTGGGGTTTTCTTTTTTTAAAGGAAGTCTGCATCAATTTTTAGGTAAACTCTTGAACACCAGAAAGGTCTGCTGCAAATTATTCCATATTCCACAGACTTGTGTACCCAAAGTTCAAAACATGTCCAAAGTACACAGAAAAGTTTAGTGTGCATCTCTACAACACAGCAAACCCGTGCACAGTAAGGTTGCCCTCCCATCTCCAATTGCCAGTCGTGTAGCAGGTTTTTAGTAGGGTGACATTTGAGGACCAACTACTGAAGGATAATATTTCATTTTTGTGACTTTTTCAAAGTACAAGGACAGTAAGAAAGAATGCCTAACTCTAAAAAAGATATTGAAGTAGGAGATTGCCATGACCCGGCAATAGAGAGAGAAAAAAAATCTCAAAAAAGCAATCGCAAAGACACCGCAAAACAACCTTACCTTCTCCACAGAGCCAGGCAAAAGTTTGTTGATGAGTTTGCACAACACTACCCCATTTTTCAGCGAGGACTTCAAGAACTCCTCTGGGTCACAGATGGTCTTTTTGGGGGACTCTAAGACTCCCAAAGATATAAGCCATGTCACGACTTGTTCTTCTGAATTCATGACTGACGCTCTCGTACACTCTGAACAGCTCTCTGGGGCAGCTGTGAGGACTAAGCCACATCCGCGATTGCATCTGCTGCTGTCTTCCTTTTTATGAGCTCTTTTCTGGTGCTTGCAGGGCAAAGGTTTAAGGCAACTTTTCTTTTGACAGCACTGGAACGTGGGATTTCTAAACCACAGAGATCATACTCAAAGATATGGAAAGGAATGATAACGAATGGACAGACTCCTGGGGATAACATCGCTGGTTTTTTTCAAGACCTGCAAAACACATTCATTAGGCTTTTTTTTTTTTTTTAAGGAGGAACACGTACAGCAGTGAAAGAAGCTGTAGGGAAAGGAAGTGAGGAGGATGCCGGGGAGGCAGAAAAGTAAGCAAGTGCTGGTGGAAACCGGAGTGAGCCCACACTCTAAAGAACCTTAGAAATGAGATAGGCACCGACAGACTTGGGAAACACTGTTAATACAGTCTAGCCCCAGTAAAAAAAAATCTGGCTTCTGTCACGATGAAGGTGGCAACTGGCTCTTAGGTCCGACGATCTGAGCCTCGTGGAGAGCTGTGCTGGTAAAACAGAGCTCGAAGAATTAGGTGGGTTGAGAAAACTCCTCCCAGAAATGGCCAGATGTCCTCAGACAATCTCACAGAGATGGTGTGTGTCACGATCATTCCTTCCTTACAAAACACGTGGAGTCCCGTGGTGACAACTTGCCAAGCAAATGAAGATTGTCCCTGCTGTCAACCATCACGGCATATAAGCAGAAGCTGGAAGAATGGCATTTTATTTTGTAGCCAAAAAGCTATGTTTAGGGAAATAGGCTAAGGATAACATCTGACATCCTGTTTACTTGCATTCTTTAGCAATTCTTTTTCTGGACCTGGTTCCACTCCACAGTCCAGCTGCAGTACCCTTAGCAAAGACTCAGACATAGTCACAGAAAATAAGGCAAATATTCTTGGAGACAGAGCACTTGAAAACAAAAGAGCACTTGTCCTCTCTGTCTACACTACAGACTGAAAAATTCACTTTTCTCCATCAACAAACACTCTGAGTTTAAAATAGTCATCCTAAAGCCAGCCCCAGTCATGAATCCAGAAGAACTATTAAATGTTGCCTTATCACAAATTTCTCTGTAGTATGACCAAGAGAGGTCTATTATTCTCAAACATTTGGAGGCCCGGGTAAAATACATCTAGAGAAATGTATGATAAAGCAAAGTTTAATTGCATAGCTTTATCTTGGCAAACGCACCCCATCACTACCTCTCCTCACATATGGGAGGCATTCGGTTAATCATAGTAGTTTTCTGCTAAGCCTCACAGTCCCTTTCTAGTCCTTCCCTTCTGCTTTTTTGATGGTGATAGGGCTAGGGATAGTTTTGTGTAGCTCACGCTGGCTTTGATTCCATATGTAGCTGAGGCTGGCTTTGAACTCCTGATCCTACTACTGCCTCTACCACTCAAGCACTAGGGTTTTAGGCATGCAGCACCAAACTGAGGGTATGGGGTGCTTCCAATATAATGATTTTGACCTTTGCAGGTTATTTGGTTACAATCACACACAATCTAGATCAGTGGTTCTCAACCTGTGTGTCTCAACCCCTTCGGTCAAATGACCCCTTCACAAAGATCGTGTATCACATATCCTGAAACTCAGATATTGACACTATGATTCATAACAGTAGCAAAATTACAGTTATGAAGTAGCAATGGAATAATTTTACAGTGGGGGTGGGTCACCACAACATGAGGAACTGTATTAAAGGGCCACAGCATTAGGAAGGTTGAGAACCACTGCTCTAGATGACCTTTCTCTATCAGTCTCAACAGTATGCATATTCTTCCTTAATCCAGAAGCTATATTCAATTATAACCACTCACCAATGAAAAAATTAATCTTCTCCAAAAGAATCATCTCACTGGACATAAAAACCACTCCGGCCCCATTCCCAGCAGTAGCAATCCCCCAGCAAATGAACTCAATGGGAACTTTGGAGATTCTTTCTCCCATAATGCTTTGTCAGGTGTTTTTCCTTTTGTTTTTAACATTACATGTCTTTGTATTTATCTTGTGGCTCCGGGTTCTGTATTTTCACAGGGTTCCTGTGTGTGGGAACTTGTGTTTCATTGCATCTATCTGTTTCTCCTGGTTTTTCTTCAGCTCTCTGTTTTGTTTTGTTTTTTTTTTTTTTTTTTTTCCTGTTTGCTTGTTTTTGTCGTATTCTGATGTGTTTTTTGGTTTTTTTATTGTTATTCTCTGGATGCCTGTTTGTTTTCTGAGCAGAGACAGAAAGGGTATGGCTCTAGATGTGAGTGATGAGGGTGTTGGGGAGTTTTGAAGAAGGAAAAACTGTAAACAGAATATATTATATTAAAAAAGCAATTTTCAATAAAAAATGTTGAAGGAAAAAAGTGTGTATGTGTGTTCTTTCAACTCCTTTTTACCTTTATTCTCTCCACATCATAAGCAACTGCCCACCTTCTTTCAATCCTTTTATGCCAGCTTGTATTTTCAAGGATCTTGCATAAAGGGAATTATATAATATGGTGGCGTTACTGGTGGTCATAGTCTGGACCAGGTGCTTACAGGTTCTTGGTTTCTCAACCAAAGAACTGAAATAAAGGCTCACATGTATTGTGAAAGTAGCAAAAAAAAAATCTTTATTCAAAGTGAAGAAACAGTATAGCTCATAGGGAGCACACTGTCAGATGGCAGCCACGAGTGAAGGTGCTCAAGCGCACCTGATTATCAGACATTATGAAAAGGTTGCTGAAGAGGGCAATATATGCCCATTGCTTAAAGCAGGTATGTGTGCAGCCTAAAGCAGGGATCCCCAAGTTGTCGACACGTTGCTAGATGCATTGTTAGCAAAGAGAGGTGCACATAGCCCAAGCCAAGCCAAATCAAAGTTATCTCCTATGCCTACCTGATTCTGTCCTTTTCTTTCTTTGGTTTCTTAACACTAACATTTTGAGGTTCAGTAATGTAGTTGGGTTTATCTATAGTTGTATAAGAAAGATTTTTATCTCTGTGGTTTTGGCTTGCTGTAATTATAAGTAAAATAAATATAGTCAATCAAAATTTTAATTGGATTTGACCCATGGCCAAATCTATGTAATGGAAATAAACAGAGTCCATTTGCTGATAGATTTGTTTCCTCAATATGACCTATTTAAATAGAGTGTTGTATGCCATTTTGGATAGCATCATAATTGCTCAGGCAAATTTTACGCAACAGACAAACAAAAACTGGCAGTATTACTGAGGTACTACTTATATTTTATGATGATAAACAAAGCCGGAGCCATTTCAGGAATATACTGTTATCCAAAATAGGTTCATTTCCAGTGTCATCTGGTTTAAAATGTGCTTTGTTTTGTTTTGTTGAGACAAGATTTCATTGTATGGCCCTGGTTAGCCTGGGACTCAATAATAGACGAGGTGGGCTTTAAAGCTCATGTGATCCTCTACCTCAGTCTCTTTAGAGGCGGACAGATGTGCTCCATAACTTCTAGCTTTCTACCTCTGGTTAAACATTTAACTATATCAAATTACTGTAAGAAGTAATGAAAAGGTGGAGACGGCCACAAACCATCACATCCAGGCAAAAGAAATGATTGTTTAATATAGAGACTTGAAAGTTAGATCTGTTACGGAATAATGTCAGAGCGGGCAAGCTTCTGTGTGAAGTGACTAACCATGGCACCCAGGCTGGCTTGAGAGGCAGGTCAAGACGAGAAAGGAGCCGATGAGCTGGGAAGTCAGATGAGAGCAGATAGTGGCGGTCTCAAGAACTGAGCAAGCTTCCTAGGAGGGAATGAGGAAAAAGAACAAAAGTCCAGCTTCATACCCTCTGCCCCGCTGAGTCTACCTGCTTAAAAGTTCGCCTACCTCCCTTTATCCCAAAGAAAACTCCAGAAGACCCCCGTTAGCTAGTTTTGTTCTGGTTTCTTTTCATGCTTCTAGTGATAGCTTGCTTAAAAAAAAAAAATTCTTCAAGCCAGGTGTGGTGGTGTACATATTTAATCTCAGCACACAGGAGGCAGAGGCAGACAGATCTTTGTGAGTTCGAGGCCAGCCTGGTCTACAAATCAAGTCCAGGACAGCCATGGCTACAAAGAGAAACCCTGTCTCGAAACATTAAAAACAACAACAACAACAACAAAATCTTCAAAGGAGGTGAACATGATGATGGTGCAAGTTTGCCATCCCAGCCCTTGGGTGGCAGATGAGGGAAGGTCAAGAATTCAGGGACATTCTTGCCTGCACAGTGAGTTTGAGGCCAGCATGGGCTATGTGAAGGCCCTGCTTCAAAAGAATAGATTTTAAAAATCTTTCAAAGGCTTTCCATTGCCTGAGCAGTGATTGACAAACAAGAATGTGCACAATGATAACCTCCTGCTTGTAATGGAGAAAAGGGAATGAGGGTAGAATTTGAGCTGAAGCAGGTAACATTTTTGTTAGAAATAAAAAGACTTAAAGGAATGAGCCATATGTGAACATATGTTAAAGCTGGCTAATGGGTAAAGTGGGACCTGTTATACTATTTTCTTTACTTTTATGCATTTGAAATTTTCACATTGATTTGCTATTTTAACCACAAGTCTGTTTGGGGCACTTGTTTAAACAAAGATCTGCTGGACCCGTGCCCAGCTCTTCTAGTTCCGAAGGCCTGCAGTGGAGCCCTTCCCTTGTCTCGGATGCACACAGACCAAGGCCACACTTGAAGAAACAGCCTGGCTTCTGAGCTTCGCCTGCACTCCAGCCCCTGGCAAGATGTGCTTGGTTTCAGTATCCACAGGAACAATTTTCGCACTACGGCAGTGAGTCTCTCAGTCCTCAGACTGCCTCTCACTGGGATTGATGCACTACCTCTCAGATAGCCTTCATGGCTGCTCTCTCTGAAGATAGACCTAGGATTTCTAAATGCTTCTTGCTTTGCCAGATGGCACAGTGTTAAGTTTTATCACTGAGGGGTGAGAGAGAAGTAGTGCCGATTACTTCCTGGTTCCTCACTCCACAGGCTCTCGCTGAGCCCCTCCCTCTCCCCTTCCCCCTTCCCCCCTCCAGTTTTTGCCCCACTGACTTTCTTTCTGTAGCTCTCTGGCTTCTCTGATGTGTGGTGGGGAGAAGTTTTCCTTGATGTTCCCTTGAGTGCTTCTGTAGCAAAATGTCTCTGGTGAGACACGTCCCGTGGGAACAACCCGCCCAGAAGGGCATGCTTTCAGGAGGTGGCAGATGGCTGCTGTCCAGCAAGCTCCACTGACTCAGCTTAGCCCAAGGTCTCTAACAAGGCCTGGGCCTCAGCTATTGATTGAGAGGCGGTTGTCACAGTCCATGGGGCATTGGACATGGTATATTATGTTTACCATATCGACTATTCTATAGTAATCTGCTAGTCTTACATTCTTTTAAGGTTCCCTTTACTTCTTTTGTCCACTGTATGAAATTTACTTCTATCCAGGCCCTCAACACCCCAATCCTCTAAGCTTCTGCTGCTGTTAGCTTCTTAAATTTATTCCCTAGGTTAGTCTCAGACTTGAAAAGTCAACCAATTTAAGCTCAAGATGGAGAACCCTTACAGTAATTTGAAAAGGAAGAGTTTATCATAAGAATTATCAGCCCAAACCAGGCATGGTGAGAGGTACATGCTTGTAATCTCAGCACTCAGGAGGCAGAGGCAGAGGGATTTCCGTGAATTTGGAGCCAGCCTGATCTCCATAGTGGGTTTCAGGACAACCAGAGGTACATAGTGAGACCCTATCTTCAGAAAAGGAAGAAAGAAAAGAAGGAAGGAAGGAAGGAAGGGAAGAAGGAAAGGAAAATAAAGAGCAGCCAGAGGGGCTGAGGAGATGGCTCAGTGGGTAATATTCTCACTGTACAAACATGAGGACCTGAGTCCTCAGTGCTGGGGTTATAGGGCCAGCCACCACACCTACCCTTGCTATTTTTTACTTCTGAGATCAATGTTATGTAGTCAGGCTGGACTTGCACTCTCCCTCCCAAGTCCTGGGGTTGCAGGAGGTATGCACCACACCTGGCTCTTTTCTTCTGTGGCATGCGTGTGTGTGCACATACATAGCCAGGTGCACATTCCTGCACATAAACTTGTGGAGGCTGGAGGTTGACCTCAAGTAACAATCTCTATTGAGCTCCACATTATTTTTTGAGGTCAAAGCTCTTACTGAACCTGGAACCCCTTGTTTTGGCTAAACCAGCTAGCCAGTGAGTCCCAGAAACTGCATGTCTCCATTTCCCAGGAGCTAGGGTTGCAGGCTGTCCTAGTTTGCGTCTCTATTGCTGTGATAAAGCCATGATATATATATAAAACAAGTAGGGAGGAAAAGATTTATTCCATGTGAGTTTGAGTCCGTCATGAAAGGATGCCAGAGCATTTCGTCAAGGCAGGAGCTATAGCAAAGGCTGTAGAGGAACACTGCTTCCCATCTTACCGCCAACGCTTTGCTGAATTTGCTTTCTTTTTTTTTTTTTTATTTTATTTTTACTTATTGTATATGAGTGCTTTATCTGCAGAAGAGGGTATCAGATTACATTATAGATGGTTATGAGCCACCATGTGGTTGCTGGGAATTGAACTCATGACCTCTGGAAGAGCAGGTGGTGCTCTTAACCACTGAGCCATCTCTCCAGCCCCATTGAATTTGCTTTCTTATCCAAGCCAAGACCACCTTCCCAGAAGTGGGGTGCACCATCCCACATTCACTCACGAATGCAGACAGTGCACCCTGCAAGGTAGGCTCATAGACCAACTTGAAGGAGGCCATTCCTCAGCTGAGCTTCCCTCTTCCCAGCTAAGTGGAGTTTATGTCAAGTTGAGTAAACAAATAGCCAGCCCAAAGCCCAGCATGCAGCTCTTAGGTTCCAGGCATCTGAAATCAGGTCCGCACTCTCACACAGTAGGCACACTACCTGATGAACCTCTCCGGCTGGCAATTCTTTATGCTGAACTTGTACTTTTCAAATGACTATAAGGTGCCTGCAACCTGATTGAATGTAAACAGAGTCACTTTATTGTCTTCAAAGAACACCTCTTCTCGACTTCGACAAGCCAGTGGCAAGGCTATACCTTGTATGTCGTCATCACAGAAAATGCTCTGCTTCCTGAATGATGGAGTTGAAGTACATTTTTCCATCTCTCCCACTATAATTTCCTGACTTTGTAGAGGCCTCCAAATAATTTCTCATAATAATTGTATACATTTTTATTCCCACAAAGACATGATTTTCCATTGACCAAGTGCTAGTTCAGAGTTCTAAATTTTTACTTACATCATACACATGAACAAGAGAGAGGAGGGAGAGAGAAAAGGAGTTCACAAATAAAGTATCTCTGATAAAGGACATTTATGTAGACTTGTAAAGAACCTATAACTCAATAATATGACAACTAAAAGCAAATATGTTTCTCCAAAGACAACATGTACAGATCCAATAAGCACATGAAATGATGCTTAACTTCTTCAGCAATCAGAGAATTATAAATAAAAACTACAGCAGGGTTCCACTTCACAAGAATTAAGGTAGCTATAATTCAAAGGGCAGACAAGCTGGGCATGGTGGCATATGCCTGCACTCCCACCAATATGAAGGGAAAACAGGTAAACCAATAGTTAAAGGTCAGCCTCAGCTACATATTGAGTTCAAAGCCAGTCTTGGCTACATGAAAAATGTCTCAAAATAACCAAGAAACAAACAGAAAATAAATATGCATCACATGATTAACTGATAAACTATTACAACATGGAATTTATTAGAAGAATGAATAAAATATTGATAAATACTATCTCGTGGATAAACTTTTAATATATCACACTGTATGAAAGAAGTTGGACACAGATTATATGTTGTGATTCCACTCACATGAAATACTGAGAATAAGCAAATCTGAAAAGAAAAAGTAGCACAGTGATGTCCCAGGGTTGGGGCAAAGGTTGAGGAAAAAGGACTAGTGACTGCTTATGTGTGTGGGTGGGTTGGAGGGAGGAGTTACAGGAATGTTCTAAACTTGACATGGTGATGGCTGCACAACTCTGTGACTATAGAGATAGCTACTGAAGTATACACTTTAAATAGCTGAATTATGTGCTATATAAATTATATCTCAATAAAATGCCTTTCCTTTTTAGAAATGCAACCATGAATTAAAAAAAAAAAAGATTGCCTTAGCTTAAGGCACCATGTTTACAACACAGCTAGCAGGAAGGATGAAAAGGGACAAACTTCATCTGGCCCCGGAGTGTATTAGAGTTAATGGAATGTTATGAATGCTTCATAATATCTCATTTCAGGAGGATGAAACATCAGAGCCAGGAAGAAAATATCACAAATCACATGTCTAATGACATCTTACTACCCCAAAAGGATTTGCAAATTTTTACAAATTTTTCAACAGTGGGGGAGAGCCAATTTACCTGCTCATACTGCCTCACGTTTACTATTTTAGCATTGAAGAGACCAAGGCATGAAGATTACCATGAGTTCAAGGCCAACCTGAGCTTCATAGTAAATTCCAGGCTAGAGTGGGTTACAGTAGCGAGACCTGTCTCAACCTTGCCCCAACCCCAATCCAACAGAAAATGGACAAAATACCTGAATGGACATTTCATGAAATGGAATATTTGGATTATAAAATAAATACATGAAAAGATGCATAGCTTAATTAATCACTGGAGAAATAAATGCTTACCTGATACATGAGACACAAACAGAATAAGGGCTAAAATAAAGGAACAGTGATGCCACAAAATGCTAGTGAGAATACAGAAAAGGTGAACTTGAATATCACTGCTGGTCAAGAAAGTGCTACCGCTGTTTTGAAAACAGTCTGCAGTTTCTTGAAGAAAAGCAAGCAAACAAGCACTAAATGTGTAAGTACATTTGTGAGCATTTCCCTCCAAAATGATTATAAAATACAAGCACAAGCTACCATACCTATGTGATTCAAATGTTCTTTTATAGGCAAATGCCTAAAACTGATCTCTAGACATAGTGTAGAATACCACTTAATGATAAAAATAAACTAATGATTGATATATACAACAACTTGGATGGAACACAAAGTATTGTATTGAACAAAAGCCAATTTCAAAAAGTTGCATACTATAGATCTTTATTTATTAATACTCTTTTTTTTTTTTTTTTTTTTTTTGAAACAAGGTCTCATGTATCCCAGGCTGATTTTGGACTCAAATGTGTATGGAAGGCTGGCCTTGAGCTCCTGGTTTTCTTGCCTCTACCTCCCAAGTGCTAGGAATATAGGTATGTGTTTGATTAACCAGGTTATTAATATTCTTTAAATCATAGATGCTCAGAGCTTTCTTGGTGTCAGAGGTGTAACATCCATAAAAATATTGGGCACTAGAGAGAAGGTTTGACAGTGAAGAGTGCTTGTTCCTCTTGTAGAGGATTTGAGTTCAATTCTAAGCCTCCATATTAGGTGATCAGGTGGCTAAACTCTAGCTCTTGAGGATCTAACACCTCCGGCTTCCATGAGAACTTGCACTTATCACACACACACACATATACACACACACACATACACACACACACACACTTATCAAAAATACCATTGCCTTCTTCAAGGTTCAAGAAACAGCACAGAAGAGGGAGCAGGAAGAATGAAAGAGCTAGAGGAGGGGGTAGAACATTGTATTCTAGGACTAACATAGATGCTACACTCTTGAAGTCACAGAAGTTAGGATTATCTGGACCAGATCGGGCTCATCATAGAGGCAGCACCCCTCTCTCAGGATCTATAGGCACTTTATGGTTGCTAGGGAGGGGGGAAACATGGTCACTGGTAAGGTGCTCATGGTCCAGGAATGATCCTGTAAACAATAATAATAAAATTCACTGGGTGATGCATACAAAATGACATGGAAGTAGAGGGGGGGGGTCTCTCTTGAGTGTCTTTCATCCAGGAACTAACCCCATTTAGGAGACATTCACTGTGCTGGTGCTGCTGCTAAAGGCCATGATTGTGTCTGTGGTCCAGGCTGTGGCCAAAGGCCATGTTTATGTCTATGGTCTTTACTGGCACCAGAGACCATGCAGAGATCTGTGGTCCCTTCTGACACTGGAGGCCATGTAGATGTCTGTGCTGTGGCCAGGAACCATGTGGAAGTCCATGATAGATGCTGCTGACTGTAAAGGACAAGGAAGCTTCTTTTACAGTGGTATCAATGACTGCAGACCCACAGCCAAGAATGAGACACATAGACACAAAAAAGAAACAGTCTAGACTGGAAGCCATTGAAGACGGCCAACACAAATTGGACTTGGTATTTTGGTTGTTTTATTCTATTCCTCTTCCTCCTCCTCTTCCTCCTCCTCTTCCTCCTCTTCTTCCTCTTCCTCCTCCCCTTCTCCTTCTTCTTCTTGGGAAAAGACTCAAGGGTGGTAGGGTGGACCTGGGAGGACTGGGAAGTGACTGTGATTGGGGTGCATTATGTAAAATTTCCAAACAATCAATAAAAATATTATGTTGCAAAAAAAGATTTAAAAAATACTTTAGGAGAGATCTTCCTTCTTTATTTTTACGTTGTTTGTTTTCAGACTGTGTATTCCTATGTAACCATGGCTAGAACTTGCTTTGTAGACAAGACTGATTTCATATTCTTAGCAGTCCTTCTGCTTCTGCCTCCCAAGTCCTGGGATTGCAGGTATGTGCTCCCACACCCACCAGGCTCAGAGGTGATCTTAACTTAAGGTATTTAAAAGAAAACAGCTCTCACCTATCAGAAGACTATTTAAAGCATTTCTCTCTTGTGGACTCTGAAACAACTCCCTGCCTGCCTTCCCCACTTGGTTGAAGTCTTGCTTTGTATTTAGCTTAAGAAGCAGCAATCCATCTATTGCAAACTAAGCCGCCTACCCGCATCTGCAGTATGTGCTCTGTCTTCCCTCCCAGTACAGCATGCTAAGTGCTAGTGTCCCTCTTTAACCTGGGGTTTAGACACTTGAATGCTTCAGTCCAGCAGCTATGTCCATGCCATTTCCTACATCTCTATGCTTCCTTGCTGAGGATGTCTTGACAAGATGCCATGGACTAGGTGGCCTAAGAAAGCAAAGCGTATTTTCTCACAGATGAACATTAGATAGATGTCAACTATCAAGATGTCAGGGAGTGGAGCAGGGCACTCTTCTGCCCCGAGAAGAGGTAGTGGAAGTTAATAGTTGCTGGGAGGAAGGGAAGATGTTCTCTTTAGTGGTAAACTGCCCTGCTCCAGGAAATAACACCCTACTCATGCTCCTGTAAGCAATCATAATTAAACTCATTGAGTCATCATAAAAGAAAAATACATGTCAGTAGAGACCTGGGGATATTGCTTAGTTGGTAGAATACTTCACCTGGCAGGCACAAAGCCCTAGGCTCACTCCCCAGTTCTGCATAAGCCAGGTCTGGTGGTACACACTTATAATCGCAGCATCTGGGAGGTAGAGGAATAAGGTTTCCCACAAGTTCAAGGCTGGCTATGGCTACATAGTGAGACCCTTTCTCAAATCAGCAAAATGTACCACAATACAAAATAAAGCAAAACAAACCCTATCCCCTAAAATCATTACCTTATGAGGATCTGGGGAATCACTCTTCAACAGAAATTCTCTTCCCTTCTTCCTTCTCTTCCCTCTCCCTCCTCTTCTCCCCCGCCCCCCCACAAGGTTTCACTCAGTAGCCCAGGCTAGCCAGAAACTCACTATGGAGCTCAGGCTGGAACTCTTGGTAATCCTCCTCCTTTAGTTGCTTAGGTGCTGGGATTACAAGCATAAGTCACTATACACAGCCAAACCGAGCCCAAGCAACCTCCATGTTACCCGGTGATGAATTATAGAACCTCTCACCAGACTTCTCGGCAGCATTTATAACCAGCACCCCCTGTATTCTCAGGCAATTAAGTTTTATTCCTTCTCAAGTCTCTGATGGAGCTGAAGACCAGATAGTTTAGTCTTACGACGAAGCTTAGTTGTTTAGGGATTAAGATGTTTTTAGGTCTAGATGATGTTTTAAATTGATAATGATGAGATATGATAGACAGTGGTTTGCATTCAGAATTGTAGAGATTTTTTTTTCAAGGCTGCCAAATACAAATAGCCAAAACACTAAGAATGTAACATTTACATAATTCCTTATTATTTTGTGATTCTCCTTTTGCATATAGTTTATTGTATGTATGTGTCATATATGTGCAATATAATAAAAAATTGCAAAAATGCTCAATTATTACCTTCTGGAAACTCATGTTGCTACATAAGGAAGTCCAGTGCTCAAATCCTAACAGTTAGAGATGAGCTGTGGACATGTATTATTGTCGTGAGTATGCCTGTAGGTGGGTGTGTGCACAAGAGTGCTGGTGCCCATGGAGGCCTGAGGCATTGGAACCCCTGGAGCTGGAATCACAGGTAGCTCTGAGCTCACCAGAAAACTGTGACTCTTCAAACTCTGAGACTCTTCAAGAGCACTGTGTTCCTAACTACTGAAATATTCAGAGACATCTTAAATAATCAATTAAAAATATTTTTATTGTTCAAAGACTCTTGGTTTCAAAGCTGGGGGTTGTATTGTTTTAAATCTGTCCTTTAAATGTAATCAGAATTGTATTGCTACAAATTCATGAAGCTAGGGACTTAAAAATTAAGATATATGTTATACTAGTCTCTCGCACACCACACGAAAAAATAAAAGCAGTTGGAAAACAACAATGGGAGATAACCTTATTTCATGTTTATTGGTGAATTTTTATTGACAACTCAAACTCCCCTGAAGACTGGATCATAGGTGCTTTTAAAGTGTCTTAATGATATTTGCAGTGGAAAGTGTTAACATTTGATTTTGTGATGAAATGTGAGCAAGTTCTAAGTTCTTCCTTTCAGGATCACACAGTGTGGGTTTACCGTATCCACTATGGAAACTGTCAAATATTTGAGGGCATATAGCTTTAATTCTGTGCCGTGGGATTCTGAGGACTTGAGACTAACGATTTGAATGCATTACACATGGTCAACCGATGGCCCCCTCCCTACTCCTTCACCCTGCTTCCTCAGTTTCTTAAGGAGAAGAAACATTTACAGAGCCTCAACCCCCAGTCTACTGAAAACACTCCTAGGCCACCCAAGCGTGTGTGAAATTAAGCAGCAAAAGATGAAAAACGATGTTTAAGAAAAATTCATCAATGGTGCTAATTGAATTTACTTCTCAAAATTGACATCTACTGGCTAGGGCTACAGTTCAGTGGATTACTTGCCTACCTTTCATGAAAGCCCAGGTTCAATTCCAGGTACTATGTAAAGCAATTCATTATTTTTACTTGAGAAAGAGATGGGAAATTGTTTCTTTTGTTTTCATAAATGAATTATCTAGCCCCATAAAGGCTCTTCTGGAGACACATCTTCCACTGTGCTTCTGTGACTTTGGTGTCTTCTAACCTCATTAGTGTACGTGTGTCTCTTTGACCAGTTGTTCTGTTTCTTCCAGATTGAGATCGGAGTGCCCCAGGGATCAGGCCTTGGTCATCTTTCTTCTAGCCATATTCATTTCCTGGGTGAATTCATCACTATAAATGGCCAGGCCTGACCTGTGCCTTCAACTTGAGACTCATATTTCAACTGCCTACTTATTGTCCCCAGTGATCTAACCTCGGGTCAGTGTGACTCAGATTCCGTGCTGCAGTGCATCAGGCCTGTTCTTCCTAAGGGACTAAGTACAGGAGGAAGTTAGATGGACAATCTCAGTGAGTTCTGAAATCAAGGTGAAAAGCCTTGAAGTCAGACTTCACTTCCTTTCCTTCCTTTAGACCCCAAGTTCAGGCAACTGGCTCTGCTGTCCACCCTGTACAATTTCAGAAGTCATCTTCCTACAATTCTTTCTACTGCTGTTGTACTGGTCTAAGCTACTTTCTGTCTCACCTGAATCTCAGCTAATAGCACTGCCCCAAAGGCCTGCTATGTCTCTTCTTGCCCTGTTGTACTGTAGAAAATTTCTACACATGAACATAGGGAAACAGGATAACTTTTTCATTTTTATCATTTTTTTAACATGGGGTGGGGGCCCATGAGTATAGGTGTTGTGGGGAAGACTGAGCTGTCAGATCCTCTGGAGCTAGAGTGATAAGCTGACTGACATGGGTGCTGAGGACCAAACTCAGGTCCTCTGCAAGAGCAGAGAGTGGGCTTAACCTTAGCCGTCTCTCCAGTCCCAGAATATTTTTTTTAGGTAAGGTCTCAGGCAGCTCTTTGAACTCTTGTTGCGTCTGTCAAGTGTAGGTACAGGTAAGGACTGCTGTGCCCAGTCTTACTCAATGCTGGGCATGCCACACAACATTGGATGCATGCTAAGCAGGGTCTTTACCAACAGAGCTGCATTCCCAGGCCTCAGAAACACATATGAGCTGGATGTGGTAGCTCATGCCTGTCACCCCAGTGGAGGATCAAGACTTCAAGGTCAGTTACATATTGAGTTTGAGGCCAGCCTAGAATACACAAGATCTTGTCTCAAACGAACAGGAGGAAAGAATCTTTCTCTTGTGGTCTCACTTTTCCAATTGAGTTTTCACCATATTTGGGATAAAACCCAAAGGGCATACCATGGACACCTAGGCCTCCATGATTTGGCCTCTGTCTAGATTAAGTTATATCCCCTACCAAGCTTCTTACTTGACCTGCTCCCATGGATTCTTTGCATACCAAGTAAGTCGAAACCCAGGGGCTTTTGTATTTGTCTTTGTATGAGCTACTAAAATGTCATTACTTTAGCCAGGAGTAGTAGTGAAAACCAATAATCCCCGAAAGTGGAAATTTGAAGCTACACTAGGCTACATCATAAATCCCCTTATGTCCAAAGGAAAAAAAAAAAAAAAAAAAAAACAAAGACTCCATGCCCACCTCCCCCTTCCATACTGGAACTTTGTCTGGCTTGAGTTTACACAGGTCTTGTGGATGACACCACAACTATTGTGAGTTCATATGTGCAATAGTCCTTTTCCTTTCCACACTGGGAGAGGACCAGCCAGTTTCTTTCCAGGGTGTGTGATCCCTGGTAGGTTGACCACATTCCAGGGAGTGGCCCCATACCCAAGAGTACTCGAGTTGCACACATTGTTACAAAACAAAAAGACCAGAAGCGGGTAGGGAGGTATGGGTGGACCTGGGAGGTGTTGGGAGAAAGGGTAAATATGGTCAAAATTCATTGTACGAAATTCTCAAAGAATTAGGAGAATTCTTTTTAAAAATAACAAGGGCTGGAGCCGGAGCTCAGTTGGTAAAGTACTTGCTTGGCAGGTGCAGAGTCCTGGATTCAAGCTCCAGCAGGGCAGGAACTGGGCATGGTGTGACCCCAGTTCCTGGGAGGCTGAAGCATGAGGATCAGAAGCGTAAGGTCATTGTTGATTACATTTTATGTTCTAGGCCAGCCTCGGTTTTGTGAGCCTCTATCCCCAAACCAATCAACCAAAAAACAAAGCAAAAACCTTCCTGTAAAAGATTAAAAAAGAAAGAAAGAAAGAAAGAAAGAAACCACCCAACAGATTATTGAAAATTCTTATCACTTTCATTTTTTTTAATATATTTTATTAATTTATTCATATTACATCTCAATGGTTATCCCATCCCTTGTATCCTCCCATTCCTCCCTCCCTCCCGCTTTCCCCCTATTCCCCTCCCCTATGACTGTGACTGAGGGGGACTTCCTCCCTCTGTATATGCTCACAGAGTATCAAGTCTCTTCTTGGTAGCCTGCTATCTTTCCTCTGAGTGCCACCAGGCCTCCCCATCCAGGGGACATGGTCATTTTCTCTTTTGCATTTCTTTTATATTTGATCAAAACACTTATTGCTTGCTCAGCATGTTCCCTATTTGTTTGTTAGCAGCTCCTACCACAAACTAAGTTCCGTGATGTCAGCAATATTTTGTTTACTGCTACATATATGTCCCAGTGTCCAAAAAAAGTGTCCAGTACATAGAAGACACGCAACAAATGAAAAAAATATATATATAGTAGTTAAAAGTTCCACAGAAGTCAGGCATGGTGGCACAAATCTCTAATCCCAGCACTTCAGAGATTGATACAAGGTAATCATATAAAGCCAAAGCTAGCCCTGAACTACAGAGTTCCAAATTCTGCCTGAAAACAGAAACAAAAATATCGTAGCCGACTGAGGATGTGGCTCAGCGGTAAAAACCTGTCCAGCAAAGCCCTGTGTTCTATCTCCAATACTATGAAAAACGAGAAAAGTGCCATGACTTTCTCAACATGAGGGCTCTCTTGCGTGGATGGGAAAATCAGGTGACACTCTCTTTGTGAATGATAGATACAACAGGAATATAATTTATACAATAGGTATACATTACTTTTGGACCAGAGCAATATAATTTGAAGATGGTAGAGGTCTGTACTGTCATGACAATAAGAAGGATTATAAATTAGTACGATGCTACAGTTGTAGTTGATTTTGAGTATCCATCGATAAACTGGAGAGAACAGATATAAGAATGTTAGTAATATTACAAATATACACAACATATATTAATTTCACAGGAAGAATTTTTAATATTTTAATTTTATTTAATAATATGTATGTGTGTGTCTTATGTTGGTATCTACACATTGCAGTGTTTTCGGATGCCAGAATGTGTCAGATGCCCCTGTGTGGGTGTCAGGAAGTAATCTCAGGCCTCCCTTTCCCTCATTTTTTTTTAATGTTATATGTGTGGGCGTTTTGCCTACATGCATGTATGTGCACCATGTACTGCCTGGTTCCCATAGATGCCAACAGAGGGTGCAGAATACCCTGGGACTGAAGATACAGATGGTTGTAATAGGCCATATGGGTGCTGGGAATCAAGCTCAGGTCCTCTGAAGGAGCAACCAATGCTCTTAACTCTCAAACTCCCACAGAGAGAACTTTTGTTTTGAGAAGTGTCTCACTATGTTGCCTTGGCCAACCTGAAACTCACTATGTAGACAAGGCTGGCCACAAACTCATAGAAATTCACCTGCCTCTTCCTCCTGAGTGTTGGGATTAAAGATGGGCGTCACACCACTGCTTTGTGGTGGTGGCTGTGCTAGGCTATGAACCTAGGACTTCCTAAGTGCTGGTATGCACTCTGCCACTGTATTACTTCCCAACCTCAGAATTATGAAAACCAGCAGAGGAATGAATCTCTATGTGGTGGCTCGTGCCTGTAATCCCATCAACGGTAGATCAGGGTGGCCTAGAACTCATAGAGAGCAGCCTGCCTTTACCTCAGAGTGTTGGGATCCCAGGTGTGCACCACCATGCTCGGCTTATCAAACATTTCTTCCATGAGGCTGCTGAGGTGGGTTACAAGGTACAGTGCCTGCCACCAAGCTAACAACCTGAGTGTAATCTCCACGCCCACAGAGCAACCTGCATGGGTGCTTGCACACACACAGACGCGTTTGAGAGCGCGCACGCGCTCGCACACACACACACACACACACACACACACACACACAAATAATGGTAAAAAAAAAATAGGAACGATAAGAATACTAGAGCCTAGTATGGTGGCTCCTACTTGTAATTCTAGGACTTGTGAGGCTGAGTCAGCAAGATTGCCATGAATTCAAGGTTAGATTGAATAACAAGATCCTGTCTCAAAAAAAAATCTAGAACAGGTTCATGTGGCATGCACTGCTCTCCTTCCTTGCAGCTCTTCGATTCTTCTCCCATCTCCTTTCTCCTCTGTTCCCCTTGTAACCAAGATCTACTTTCTACCACAATAGGTCCTTTTACACTTCTCCAACTTTTACTAAGTGTGAATTTCCATTATATGTTTTTAAAATCTGGGCTTCTTTCACTCAGGATGTTTTGGAGAGTCCCCCCCCCCCCCCCCGTGCTGCGTGGGCTATCCCCCATCCTCACACTGCTACACCAACCCTTTGGATTAAGGGAATAAGATCTTGCTATACAGCCCTGGCTGGCCTGGAAATCACTGTGTACACCAGGCTACCTTTGAAGTTGTCTTGTTTCTCCTTCCTAACTTCCGAGA
Source organism: Acomys russatus (assembly GCF_903995435.1). Lineage (NCBI taxonomy): Eukaryota > Metazoa > Chordata > Mammalia > Rodentia > Muridae > Acomys > Acomys russatus. Next base: position 108,885,529 of record NC_067169.1, read on the forward strand.
TCACAGGCAAGTACCCCCAGCAAATCCTGCATTAGTAGTGATTGTTGAGTAATATTTAGTTGATGAATAGAGTGTAGTTTATTCTATTAAAGTTGGACCACCAGCCTGCTTTTTGTTTGAGACTATATAAATAGAGCTGCCATGATCCTATATAAGACTTTGAATGTCTAAGTTTCACTTCATTTGGATAAGTTCCCATTAGCAGCATTGCTAGGTCATTTTCATGTTTTGCTTATTAAGAAACAGATGTGGAGTCCCACAGCCAAACATTAGACAGAGCTGTGGAAGAGTGGGAGGAAAGATTGAGAGATTCAGAGAGGTCAAGGACACCACAGGAAGACCTACAGAGTCAACTAACCGGGGCCCATGGAGGCTCACAGAGCCTGAGCCACCAAGCAAAGAACATGCATGGGCTAGACCTAGGCCTCCTGCACATATGTAATAGATGTCCATTATAGTCAAAATGGGAGTCCCCTAACAATGGGAGTAGAAGCTGTCTCTGACTCTCATGTCTGCCTTTAGATCTCTTTCCCCTAGCTGGGCTGCCTTGGCAGGTTGGCATCAGTGGGAGAGGATACGCTCAGTCGTGCTAAGACCCGAGGTGCCAGGGTGAGTTGGTACCCCTTAGTCTCACTTCTCCAAGAAGTAGAGGGGAGAACGGACAGAAGAGGCATGAGGGCGGGCCTGGGTGGAGAGGGGGGAGGGGCTGGCATCAGGCTCTAAACTGAATTGAACAAAAAAGAAGTTTCACTAAATGGTCTTGTCAAACTGCCTCCTAGGTGCTCATATTCATACGCATAGATTAATGTCCCGAGCTGGCATCAGAGAGTCTTCTTACTGCAGTGACTGGCAGTTGGTGCAGAAACCCATAGACGTCCGAAGTGCTGAGAATATGTGATCCTGGAGTGGCTGGCCTTAAACGGAACAACTGTGTCATCTTCGCCAAGGCTCAGGTAACACACTGAAAGAGGGAGCAGGAAAATGGAAGAGCCAGAAGATGAGGAAATATGCAACAAAAACACGTCTTCTAGACTAGACGTAGCAATCATACTCACGAACTCACTGCCGTTATGGCTATCTAGACCAGACCTGCACAAGACTGGGCCCCTCGACGGGGAGGGGCCCAGAAGACCCAACTTGGCCCTGATGGTCCATTAGCAGTTAGTAGTCATTGAGGTAAGGGGTATCATTTTCCTTTTGATACGGCTGATGTTAAATTCTCCTTGCTGCGGGAAATAATCCCCCAGCCACACTCAGAGAAGTCTAATTAAACTTAGAAGCCCTCCCAAAAAAAGCAGACTCAAAATTAGGAGGGTAACTTGTCAGGAAGTAGAGAGAAGGGGGTGAAGGGCAAATAGAAGTTGAAAATGGCTAAATTGTACCTTACAAATGTAAGATACAAATTGTATCTTACAAACTGTTAAAGAAGTCAAAATGTAAAAGTAATCAAAGTAACAATACATGGTTTCCCAAGTTGTTCCAGTAGTTTACACACATAGTGGCATCTGCTCCTGCCCAGCTGCTGCACACCTTTCTCACCATTTGCTGCTACTGTTTCAGTTAGGCACTTCTGTTGTATTTTTTTTTTTTTTTTCTGATACAGGGTTTCTCTGTGTAGCCTTGGCTGTCCCAAATTTGCTTTGTAGACCAGGCTGGCCTCGAACTCCCCCTGCCTCGTCCTCTTGGAGTGCTGGGATAAAAAGTGTGTGCCATCAGTTAGTTACTTTCTTAAAGATTTATTTTATGGTCTTGTAAGAAGGTTGAGCCAGTAAAGAATCTTGCTGCTAGGCGGGAGGACCTACATTTGGTTCCTGGGTCCCATCTGGTAGAAAGAAAGAGCCAACTCCTTTACTTGTCCTCTGATTTTCACAAGCATGCTGTGGCATGGATGCATATGCTCCCTCCACACTCTGTCTCTGTCTCTGTCTCTGTCTCTCTCTGTGTGTCTCTCTCTCTGTCTCTCTCTCTCTCTCTCTCTCTCTCTCTCTATATATATATATATATATATATATATATATATATATATATGTCTCTGTCTCTCTCTCATCTGCGTGCACGCGCACACACACACACAAACTAAATGCATTAAAATAATTTTATTTTGTATGTATACATGTGTTTGTTTGACTGCACATGTGTATGCTCATGGCTGCATCCCTGGAAGCCACAAACAGGTAGTGGATCTCTCAGAGGGTAGAGGCATTGCTACATGGATTCTGGGATCCAAATTCCAGTCCTCGTGGTTCTGAACACGAATTTCTTAACCACTGAGTCATCTCTCCATCCCAATTTAGCTATTATGACAAATATGTAGTTATACCTCATAGTAATTTTGCTCTGATGATCAACAATGTTGAACATTTTTTTCATGTATTTTGGCTATTTATATATTTTTCTTCCAGAATGTATTCATGTTTTTTGGTTATTTTCAGGTTTTGCTAATGAGTTATACAAATTATTATTGTGTATATTTTACTATAAATTTTTTGTTTGATATATTTGAGAGTGTTAGTTATATTTTTCATTGCTGAGACAAATCATTTAAAAAGATAATTTTATTATAATTGATTTACATTACATCTTGAGTGTAATCCCCCCCCCCCTTATCTTCCTGTTCCTACCCACCCTTCCTCTTCTGCCCTATTCCCCTCCTCTAGATCTCTGACAGGTGGGGTCCTCCTCTCCCACCACCTGACCACAGCCAATCAGGTCTCATCTGGATAGCCTGCATCCCCTTCCTCTGTGTTCCCACGGGGACTTGGCTGGTGCATCAGTTTGTGCAGGGCTCCCTGGGTCCAGATCTGCTAGCTTTGATAGTCTCCTTGTGGAGCCCTGACACTCCACCTCCATCCTTCCATACAACGCTCAGTTCTTAACTAAGTTCAGCTTTGAGTCTCAGTATCTGTCCTGATCCCTGCTGGGTGAGTCTCTCAGAGGACAGCTATGTTCGGCTAATATCCACTTGTAAGTGCGTATTATACCATGCATGTCTTTCGTGGTCTGGGATACCTCAGTCAGGATGATGGTTTCAAGTTCCATCCATTTGCCTGCAATTTCAAGATTTCCTTGTTTTTTGATAGCTGAATAGTACTCTGTTCTGTAAATGTACCAGTTTCTTTATCCATTCTTTGGTTGAAGGATATGTAGGTTATTTCTAGATTTTAGCTGTGGCTGCTATGAACATAGTTGAGCAAATGTTCTTGTATGGTGGAGCATCTTTGCAGTATATGCATGGGAGTGGTATAGCTGGGTCTTGCGGTAGCACCATTTCCAGATTGATTTCCAAAGTAGTTGTACAAGTTTGTACTTTCACCAACCATGGAGGAGTGTTCCCATAAAAGGAGAAATTTTAAGTGTTTTTCTTCCTTTTTAGGGTCTATTTGTTTGTTTTAAAACAGAATAACAAACACCCCCAGCTGGTCTTAAATTCTAGGCACAGGGCTGGACTTGAACTCCTAGCCTTCCTGTCTTTGCCTCCTAATTACTAGGATTACAATCCACTGCTTATATTACAAAGTAGTATTCTGTGGTATGTAATATATAGAAATATATATATACACATATGTGTGTATGTTGTTTTCATCTGTCTATTTTAATAATACTAGTAAAATTATTATAATAACCTTATGCTTTATCATTAATTATTTAATTTAAGTTTTATTTTTATGTGTATAGGTGTCTTGTCTGCATGTATGTCTGTGTAACAAGTGCATACCCACAAAGGCAGAAGGCATTGCATTCCCTGGAACTGGAGTTACAGACATTTGTGAGTTGCCATGTGGGTGCTGGGAATCAAATTCCTGGTCTTCTGGAAGAACAGCTAGTGTGCTTACCCACTAAACCATCAATTTAGCCCCTAATTTTAAAAAATTATACTGACTAAATATATTTTCCTGGTTTGTAGGTTGCCTTTTTCTTTTCTTCATACAGGATTTTGCTGAATAAAACCTTGATTTTTAAGAGTCTTAATGTAGGCAAGGGTAGCCTCAAAGTTGCCATGTAGCCAAGGATGACCTTGAACTTCTGATCTTCCTGTTTCCACTTCCCATATTCTAAGATTCTAGAGTGTGCCACCATGCCTAATGTTAACACTAAGTCACCTGTTCCAACAAGTAGAGTTACTTTTTATTTTTCTGGCTCTAAAATACAACATAAAGATAGTACTTTTGTTTTTCTTTCAAGACAGGCTCTCACTATGTAGCCTTGGCTGGCCTTGGACTCAAAGAGATCTGCCTGCCTCCTTGACAGTCACGATTTGTTAAACATGATCATTTCAGATTCCCACCACTTCAAACATTTTGATTCCATTAGTCAGTATGGAAAGTAGACTAGGGGTTTCTCTTTTTTTGTTTTTGTTGTTGTTGTTGTTTGGTTTTTTTTTTTTTGTTTTGTTTTTTTGTTTTTTGGTTTTGTTTTTGTTTTGCAACAGGATCTCTCTGTGTAGCCTTGGCTGTCCTGGACTTACTCTGTAGACCAGGCTGGCTATGAACTCACAGTGATCTGCCTGCTTCTGCCTCCCAAGTGCTGGGATTAAAGGCGTGCGCCTAGGGATTTCTCTTACTGTTACTTCTGTCTGTTCAGAGTCAGGAAAAGCAAGGTGTGAATATATCCGAAATGCTAGATATCAGCAAATGAGAATTCCAGCAAAACAGCACAGAGAAGTCACCACTATTAGATCTAATATTTCACTTCTATAATCAAGTCTCTTTATTTGAAAGTATGATTTAACTAGATCATTGGCAGTTTCTCAAAAGATTAAACATTGCGTTAATATCTGAATCAGCAATTCTACCCCTAAAATTACCCATAGGAAGTGAAAGACATATGTTAGTATTAACCCTGCACCGAAATGTCTATGTTATTATTCTAATAGCTAAGGATCAACAGGAACAATGGTGCACGCCTTTAATCCCACAATTCAGGTGGCAGAGGTAGGAGACTGTCATGAGTTAGAGACCTGTTTGGTCTACATGGCCAGCTCCCGAGCAGCCAGGGTTATATAGAGGCCTACATAATAAGTTCTAGGTCAACAACCAAGGTTTCATAGTGAAACCCTGTCCCAAAGCTTAAAAAGGTAAATTATTAGAGTAGAACTTTTGTCATTAAAAAAGTATGACATATTGACAGTCCTGGTGGCTCATGATTAGATCCTATAACTTGGGGGGCAGAGGCAGGAGGATTGCTGCAACTTCAAGGTCAGCCAGGGCCATATATATTGAGAATATGTTTGAAAAAGAACCCAAATAGATAAATAAATTTTTGAAAGTTTGAAATTCTGTGCCATGATTGAACCTTGAAAATACTACATGAGGTTGAAGGTCACACAACACATGCCTATCTTTATGCCTAGAACATGTAAATACATGCAACAGAAAGATTGCAGAATTAATATAGTATAATATTAGATAGCAGATGTCTAGAACTTATTCATACTACTTACATGAACATCAGCTTTTCCAGAGGGAATGATGTCAACCCACCCAGATCCTAGATATACCATAACCTAAAAACAAATCTTAGTTCCAAGCATTCTTTTTTTTGGGGAAGAGTAGGAGAATTTAGAAAAGGTCTTATGTACCTTAGCCTTGACTCAACTCACTTTATCACCAGGGATGTCCTAGGACAACACCCTTACCTTCTTGGTGGTGCTAGGGAATTGAATTTAAGCCCTTGCTCCTGTTAGTCAAATGCTCTACTTATGAGCAACATTCCCAGACCAACCTTGAACTCCTAATCATCTTGACTGTACCTCCCAGGCATGTGCTAATACATCTGGCTTCTGTAGTGCTGAAGATGGAGCGCAGGGAATCAGACATGCTAGGCAAACATTCTACCAACTGAGCTAGAGCCCTTGTTACCTTGAGTACTATCTCTATAAATGCTAATGCCACCAGGTTCCATGTAAAGCAAGTAAAGAAAACATACTGTGCCTGCTTTGATGCCTTAGAACTTCCTTTCAGAAACTTTAGCTATCTTCCTTTCCAGTGTAGCTTGACTGAATGGATCCAGCAAAGGAAGGTAGAAAGCATCCTTCTACCATCGGTGATTGAGACTATGCCAGCAACATTCACAAGCTCTTTCATGCTGCAAAAAGTATGCTCCCCTAGCACTCAAAGAGATAGGGGCATTTGCTAGGAATGAAACGTATGGGCCAAAGGAATGAGAAATGTCCCACACACCCTGTGTGCCTCTGGGTGGTTATCTAGAAAGTGTAATGTGGATCAAGATTCCCCAGACAAGCTCTATACTTTTGTAATCTACATTGCTGTCACCATCTTCAAAAACCTACAGTCAATGTAGATGAAAGTAGAGCACTCGCCGGGTGTGGTGGTACACGCCTTTAATCCCAGCACTTGGGAGGCAGAGGCAGGTGGATCACTGTGAGTTCAAGGCCAGCCTGGTCTACAAAGTGAGTCCAGGACAGCCAAGGTTACACAGAGAAACCCTGTCTCCTCAAAAAATAAATAAATAAATAAATAAATAAATAAATAAATAAAAAAGAAAGAAAGAAAGTAGAGCACTCACTGTCAGATAATGTTGTAAGACTTTTAAAGAAAATAATTCTGGGGCTGGGGAGATGGCTCACTCAGTAACGTGCATGCTTCACCATCATAAAAACATAGACTACAGGTATTTGTCACCACACCTGGCTCCTGGTTTTGTTTCATTCAGTTGGTTTGGCATGCCGTTTGCTTGTTTGCTTGAGACAGGGTCTCACTGTGTATCCCTGGCTGATTTGAAACTCACAGTGACACTCATAGGCAGCCCTCTGATTTCTACCTCCTGAGGACATGGATTGGAGGACTCCCCCCCCCCCCCGCCCAGATTCTTCCTTGGTTTGTTTCCTTTCTGCAGTGCTCAGGATAAAACCATGCCCTCAGGCAAGTTCCCTACCACTGAGTGACACTGCCATCCCACACCCTGGACTTTTAATAACATATTGAGGATTGAGATTCAACACATACGCCAACCTACAGGCCATGGCACCATGTTGTTTTATAGTATGCCATTTGATCTGCAAAACAGCTGACTCCTAAACTGCAACTTTCTGTGGCTTATAGTTGACAACAGAATCTGTGACAATTTTGCCTCAGAAAAAAATATTATTAGTTTAAGGAGACCTTCATACATTATGAAGCAAAGACGGGATAACGTCAAAGCATCAGTTTTCATTCCGTTTTGGTTTCTGAGGCTTGGAGCATGTGGAAAAACTATAGATACTTACAGTGGAATGAATGAACTCTCTAAACATTCGTGAAGGGGGAGTTTCAAAGCTCATAAGAAGTTCTTGGCTTAAATACTGCATAAGCAGAAACAAGCAAGAATCAGCCTTGGCCACTAGAAGAAAACAAAAAGATATGTGGTGGAGAAGGGTAAGGAAGGAAGAGGAGGAGTTAGAGCAGAGTTAGGGCATGCAGGCCAGGGGAGTAGAGAAAGGAAGAGGAAGGAGCTTTCCATGAAAGGAAACGTGTCTTTAACTCTTATAATTCCTCTTTACCTCTTTCAGCTTCACTCTAAATCAGTTTAAACTTCCAGTGAGAACAATATTCATCCCATAAGTCCTAGCAAGTCCTTCACTTGGAGTGACACCTTTCCAAGAAGCTCCAATGTAGTAATGTATCCCAAGCAAAATAGCTGTCTTTCCAGGGCATAGTGGTGCACACCTGTAATCCCTACAGTCACACTCACACTGATGCCAAAAACATCGTGAGTTTGAGGCCAAACTAGGATACATAGTGAGTTCAAAGTTATCAAGGGCTACATAATGAATACCAAGAGATTCCCCCAATAGGTCCCTGAATGTCAGGCATCCTTTTTGTGTCCATTATTATGCAGCAACCATGGCATGATGATCAAACCACAACAGATATGACCATGTCTTTCTAAAACCCACATACTGGGTGTCAGGACACCTAACTAGTCCAAGGCTCCAGACTCAAGATCTGCTTCTCAAAACTCCTGTGTTGAAATATTTGTCCCCCATGCAATGTTCAGAGCTGGACTTTGGATCACGCACTTTTGGATCATGAAGCATCTGACCCAAATCAGATTAGTCCATGGATGGAGTCATAATGTGACACTGTCAGGAAGTGAGAGGAGCCTGCCTGGCTAGAAGAAGTAGGTCCCGGGGCTCCTGCCTTGAAGGGGAATACCTTGTCCTAGTTCTTGTGTATCTGCCACATGCTTCTGCTATGATGACTTATGACATATGGGTCAGGAAGCAATAGGGCCAAGAGACTAGGGACTGAAGCCACGAATTAAACTAAAGCTTCCGCCTTGGTTAGCCCATGGACAAAGGATAGGCTTTACAGAAAAGTGGGCCCAAGAGAATTCTCAGAAACTGTTAGAGGCAGCTGGGCAGGGTGGGTCATACTAGTGATCTCAGCAGCGTTCAGGAGCCTGAGAGAGGGGGATCACAAACTTGAGAGCAGCCCGAGTGAAGGATAGAATGACTACCGAATGAAACAGTTAAGACTCAAAAGACATGGACAGAACAACACTAACAACATCTTGAAATTCACTACTAGTTTCTTACAGCTCAATGCCTATTTTGTATGTCATATAATTTACCCATTTCAAGTACACCGTTGATTGATTTGTGTGTTGAGATAGGATCTCATACAGCTCAGGTCAGCCTCGGACTCACTATGTGGCTGAGGATGACGTTAAACTTGTAGACACCCTGCCAAGTGCTGAATCAGAAGCATGTGCCATTTGCCATACTTGATCCAATGTATGTGGGTTAAAATGTTTTATTAGCATATAATGGGTTTTATTCTGACATTTTCATATATATCCATACTGTGTCCCCATCCCGTTCCTGCTAATCCCCCTTTGGGAGTAGCACTGCTTTTACCTTCTATGTTTTCGGGATTTTATTTTATTTTATTTTTATTTTGTTTTGCTTTTCGTTTTTTGAGACAGGATTCTCTGTGTTATCTTGGCTGTCCTGAACTTGTTTTGTAGACCAGGCAGGCCTCAAACTCACAGTGATCCACGTGCCTCTGCCTCCCAAGTGCTGGGATTAAAGGCGTGACCCACCATACCTGGCTTACTTTCTTTTTCTCTTTCTTTCTTTCTTTGTTTTGTTTTGGTTTTTGAGAGAGGGTTTCTCTGTGTAACTTTGGCTGTCCTGTAACTCTCTTTAGACCTTGAATTCACAGGAGCCTCTGGCTCCTGAGTGGTGGTGGGAGCACACACCTGTAATCCCATCACTCAGGGAGGCTGAGGCAGGCAGATCTCTGTGAGTTTGAGGCCAGCCTGTCTTGAAAAATAAAAACAAACAAACAAAAAAGGTTGTGCCACCACTGCCCGGCTACTTTTAAGTAGTTTGTTGTTTTGGTTTGGTTTGGCTTGGTTGGTTGGTTTTTTGTTTGCTTATTTGTTTGTTTGCTTTAGTGTGGCCCAATAAGTTTCATTAGGGCTGTTTTTAGAAGCATTGGAATCTGAACCAGTAGCTAAATCACTGAAGGAAAATGTTTCTAATTTAATTTCTCCATCAACTTTTAACTGCATGTATGCTCTCAGCCGTTCCATGTCATAGGGTTTTCTTGGTTGCTGTTGTTTTTTGAGAAGGGTCTCTCTCTATAGCCCTGACTGGCATCTGCCTGGTGAATAGTGGGATTGAAAGTGAACGTCACCATGCCTAAGCATGATAGAGTTTTGACAGGCTCAATCTTGTAATCACAGCTGCTGTGGGGTCCAGAGTGCAGTAGCCAAGCCATTCCTGCAAGTCAGCATTCCGTACTGCCGCACCCTTTCTCCAGCTCCTTTTTTTTTTTCCTCTGCCTCTTCGTCTGTGAGTTTTTTTTAAAATAATAACAAATTGTATAACTATCAGGATTAATTCCATTTAGTTAATTCATTTAGATCCCATTTATTTTAAATTCCTTTTCTTGTCATAAGGCTCCTGCAGTGACTACCTTTATGAATTTGACTATTATAAACTTTTCATAGGAATGTATGACATGTGACCTTTTGTATCTGACTTTTTTCATTTATTATGTGTTCAAGTTTCATTCAAGTTGTGGTATGTATCAGTACTACATTTCTTTTATGGCTTAATGAGATTCTATCCTCTATTCTTGTTTATGCAGTAATCTGCAGATGGACGTTTGGACTGTTACCATTTTGGCTCTCATAAGTAATCCAGCTAGGAAAACCCTTGTCCTAGTCTTTGTACACTCAACTTGTGCATTCCTCCTTGGGCATGCTTCAATTGAGTATATGATAAACCTACACTTTGCTTACTAAGAAACTGCCGATCTGTTTTCCATAGTGAGCAAGCCATGACTTTCAGATCAGCAATTATTTCTCCATATATTACAATGATTATTACTCTCTAACCTTTTTATCCTTTCCAGTGGGCATATAGTTCTATCCTTGTGAGCTTGTTTTGTTTTAATTATTCTTCTTTCAAAACTTCTGGACACTGATAGGATTCAACCCAAAGTCTCGCATATACGAGGCAAGCACTCTCCAGTGGAGATACCTCCCAGGCCTATTTTACCTTCCTCTTTTGCAGTGTTGGGGCCTGAACCTAGGACCTCACATGTAGTAGCTGAGTGCTGTGTCACTGAGCTACATACATTCAGTCTTCTTTTTACTTTCTTACTATTATAGTTTTCATTATTTAAAACAATTTTCCAATTCAAGTATATTTTGATTATATTTCCCCTTCCCCCAAGTCCCTCCAGATCTTCTATCCCTCCCTACTCATCCAACTTTAAGTTTTCTCAAAACAAAAACAAACAACAACAACAACAAAACGGACCACATTACAACAACCACCCCCCCCAAAAAAGCAGGAAGACAAAATAAAACCACATCCCCAAACAAAAAACAAAGAAAAGCCTGTAATTCTTTTTACTTTACTCTAGAACAGGGTCTCACTAATTTGTCCAAGCTGACCTTGAACTTGTACTCCTTCCGCCCTAGCCTTTCTAGTAGCAGGGATGGCAGACCCACACCATGAGGTGGCCTCCTGACTTGGTTTGTAATTCACAGATACCTATAAATGCTTATGAGGTACAACATGAAAACTTAAGAGATTATATAAGGATAATTAGCATACCCATAACCTTAGATATTCGTATCTTTCCAGTAAGAGTATTCACAATAGTTTATTTTGCAATGAATAATACATTACAGTTAACTAGGCACCCTGCTGCGCAATAGCATATCAGAACTTATCCCTCCTGTTTAACCACAACAGCATACCAATTGCTCAACATCTCCCACTTGCCTTCCCCATGTCTTGTGACTGATAGACTCTCCATATGCATTAAGTCGATTTTTAAACATCTGTAGACAGGGCATTCCTTCATTAATGCAATGCCCTCTGCACTCTTATAGTATACTAAATAAAAATCTGCTTTACAAATTCCCATCCATCAATGAGATCATTTAGTGTTATTTATCTATCTGACATGTCATTTAACATAAATGTCCACCAGCCTCATCCATGTTGTTGAAAAGAACAGAATTTTACCCAGTTTATAGATGAATAGCCTCTCTCTCTCTCTCTCTCTCTCTCTCTCTCTCTCTCTCTCTCTCTCTCTCTCTCTCTCTTTCTCACACACACACACACACACACACACACACACACACACACACACACTCCCACTCATTCATCTGTTGATGGACATTGAAGTTGATTCCTTATATTGGCTATTGTGAACTGTTCCATAATGGATTGGGAATATAGATATGTCTTTTGCATACTGATTTAAAAACAAAGAACGGTTATAACTACTAAATTCAGCTAAGTTGCAGGACGTAAAAATCAGTATATAGAAATGAATAGTACTGCCATTTATTAATAACAAACTTTCAGAGGAGTTGCAGATGACAATATTTTTATAGTTCTTATCACTTTTACTTTTTAAAAATGAAATTATATCAGGATAGTAATTTCTAATTATATTCGCTCATTCTTGCTTGTATGTGTTTGCATCTTCCTTTTCTGTGTCCCCATTTTTTGTCTTTGCATGATTTTATTTCATTCCTTATTTTTTTTTTAACATATACATTTATATCATTACACAAGTTGACGGCCAAACTCTGCCCAGCCACGGTAGCAAGTCCTCAATAGTTCCTGCCTCACAAATATGTCTGTCAGATATACTGAGCAAGAAGGCTGAAGATGCTGCTCCAATGATATAGAGAGTTCTGGGTGACTGCTCAGGCAGTAAACTGTCTCTGTCATTTTTTTTTTCCATTTTTGAAGCTGCTAACCTGCACTTTCTTTATACTAAGGTAATTAATTTTATTCCTTCTCAAGTCTCTGAAGGGGTTGAAGACCAGATATTTTAGCTTTACAATTAAGCTTAGTTTTTTAGTAGGTTAAGATGTTTTTAGGTCTAGATAGATGTTTTTAAGTTGATAGAGATGAGATATGATAGATATTGATTTACATTCAGAATTTTAAATTCACCAAGATAGAAAAGATGTTTTCTTCAAGGATGCCAAACACACCCATATTTTTTGAGGAAGAGCTTTTCTAGAGCCCAGGCAGGCCTCAGCTACATCATGACTCTCCTGCCTCATCCTACCAAGTGCTAGCACTACAAGCATGTGTCATCATCCCATTTTGCAATTGACAAACATGCCTGAGAAGGATGAGCAGGACTGCTCAGTGGGTAGAAGCACTTGCCACCAAGCCAAATGACTTGAGTTTGATCCCTGGAACCCAAGTAGTTGAAGGAGAGAGCCGGGTCCCTCTCACTGTCCTCTGACTTCCACATGTGCATTGCGGCATGTGCGTTCACTGCTAAATACAGAAATAAATAATACATAAAGACCTAAGCAGGAAAAGAGCTGGATCACATGGGCAGACCAAGAGATGGAGGTGAGTGCAGGTGTTGGTGGAGGCCAGATTCCCTGGAGCTGCAGTTACTGGCAGTTATGTGCCCTATGACAAGGGCACTAGAAACTGAACCCATATCCTCTGCAAGAGCAGCAAATGCTTAAACACTGAGCCATCTCTACAGCTTTGTGGGGTTTTTTTTTTTTTTGTTGCTTTTAAATTTTGTTTCTATTTAATACTGTGTATATATTTAGTGTGTTTGTGTGGATATATGCTCAGGTGTGGGTAGAACTGTTCACAAAGTCTTGGTGTGGGATCCCTTGGAGCTGTAGGTACAGAATGCTGTGAGCCATTTGATGAGGGTGCTGGGACCAAACTTAGGTCCTCTGCAAAAAGAGGAAGTGTTAACCTCTGAGCCAACTGTCCAGCCCATTTGTTTGTTTTCTGAGAAAGGGCCCACTCTATTGTCTTGGCTAGTCTGGTATTAATGATGTAGGCCAGACTGGCCTTTTGAACATGTGGCAATCTTCCTGCCTCTGCTTTCTGAGTACTGGGATTTATAAAGAGCTACTATACATTTCAGCTCAGGTTAATGCTTTTTGACAATATGTTGTCCTGGCAAGACTTAACTCTGCCCAATTAACTCACTGCCTATGAGGAGTGGAGAAAGACCTGAGTGAGTGAAATCCCAAGTCAACTGTTGCTGAAATGGGCAGTGGATGGCTCCAAACCCATGCATAGATAGGCTGGACTTTGTGGGTTATTTTTAAAAAGACAAAATTAGGACAGCCAGGTATGGTAGTGCATGCCTTTAATCCCAGCGCTTGGGAGGCAGATGCAGGTGGATTGCTGTGAGTTCGAAGCAAGCCTCGTCTACAAAGCGAGACGAGGAGAGCCAGGGCTATTACACAGGGACACCCTGTCTCGAAAAACAAAAACAAAACAATAAAATAAAAAGACAAAGTTGGAAGTGGGGAACATATTGGGAGTTAAAGAAGTTAGAGGAAAGAAATATGGAGTGAATTTTTTTAATTGTATATATGCTTGAAATCCTCAAAATAAAGAAGAACATGAAAAACAAAGAACTCACAATCCCAGAATAACTACCTACTTATGGCCTCACTAAGCTCTAACTTGTTGTGGAAAACTGTCTATTAATAACTTATTTTTAACCATATGATTACTATGGTGGTTATTATTTATCTCACATCAATCAATAAAGGACACATATAAATGTTGGATTTTTAATATGCCTTAAACCCAGGGCTGGGCAGATTCAAAGCCCAAGCTACTTTGTTGTTACCTCCCAGCCCCACATCCCATGCCATTTGTTTTAATCAGTCCTATCTGGGCTACTTCCCGTCCATAATTCCATAAATACTTGCTTATACTTTCCATCTGGGCTGCTTCTCTCCAACACTGCTCCTCAGAGTTAATGGCCCCCTGTCCATATGGTTCTCCTTTAAGCTAACCCATGGTGATTTTTCTTCTCCTGGCCTGTCCTCTCCTTATCTCTGTCCCACTCTTCTTGCCCTGATTCTTCTGTCCTCCATCCCCAGAACCTTAGCTCTGCCTATCGCACTTTGCCCTGCCCAGGTGTAGGCCTTTTATTGAGCCAATCAGGGAGAATTTGTGAGACAAGGTTATATAGCATTACTTGTATGCATGATAGTCTCCTAGTAAAATACAGCAAGCATATCTTGGGAAGCAAAATGATTTAACAATAAAATACAAGCACCAGACCATGCCATCACACTAACTCTTAAGGTTCCATAAAATAGTCCTCTGCAGGGACTAAGCTATGACAAACTCATAGGGTACAAATGACATCCAAAGCACAGCAGAGGTAAAATCTCTGAAAAGTATAAAACATTTGTTTATGAAAGAAATTGAAAGTGATTCACAGCAATGAGCTCATGTCATGGGTTGACAAAATTGATTATTGTCAAAATAGTCTTTATACTGAAAATGATGAACAAATTTAAAACAACTGCTATCAAAATTCCAATTACATTTTTTACAGAAACAAAAATGTATCCTAAAATTGGTAGGGGACAATGAAAGACCCTAAATAGTCAAATGAACACTCAGTTAAAAGCACAAAACTGGAAGCATAACACTCCCTGAGTTCAAAATATACCACAGGGCTGGAGAGATAGCTTGGTGGTTAAGAGCACTTTTGCAAGTTCAATTTCCAGCATCCACAACCACCTGCAACTCCAGCTCCAAGAGATCCAATGCCTTCTGGCTTTCAAGGGCACCCACATGAACCTGTATACACAGACCATAGACACATGAATAAATAGTAAAAGTGAGTTTTCTTTTTAAAGGATCAATTATCAAACCATAGTAACCAACATACCATACTACTGACATAAAAATGCACACAGACACCAAGGAACAGAGTACAAAACACAGAAAAAACCCCAAACATATATACCTTTGACTTTTAACAAAGCAGTCAATCCATGATGGGCAAATGAAAGTCTCTTCAATAAGCGGTGCTAGGAAAACTACATATTCACAGCAGAAAAATGAAACTGGATTCCTACTTTTCACCAGATATAAACTCTGTGAGTTCGAAGCCAGCTTGGTCTACAGAGTGAGTTCCAGGACACCAGGACTGTTACACAGAGAAACCTGTCTCAAAACCAACAACAACATAGAACCAAAAATAAAAATCAATTCAAAACAGATTAAACACAGATAGAACTACAAGCTAAGAAATCACTTGAAGAAAACACAAGGAGACTTCATCATGGCAGCGTAATGAACAAGTTCTTTTGATAAGGCAGCAAAAGCACTAGAAAGAAACATGAACAATAGACAAGTGGGATTATATCAAAACAACAGGCTTTTATACAACTACAGCAAAGGAAACAACCAAAAGAACAAAACACCTGCATATACAGCAAGAGGGTATTATCCAGAACTTTAAATTTGTGTGTGTGTGTTCAGTGAGAGAGAGAGAGAGAGAGAGAGAGAGAGAGAGAGAGGGAGAGAGAGAGAGAGAGAGAGAGAGAGAGAGAGAGAGAGAGAGAGAGAGAGAGACAGACAGACAGACAGACAGACAGACAGACAGACAGACAGAGGCACAGAGGCACAGAGACAGAAACAGAGATCAGAGGACAACTTTCAGAAGTGGTTCTCTCCTTCCATCACATGATCAGGGTATCAAATTCAGGTCATCAGGCTTTTGAAGACCTCTTGCCGTGCCTCCTTTTCTTTTTTACATTTTAATATCTAAAATTGATTTTAAAAAGAAAAAAGAAACTCAAGCAAGTCAAAAGCTAAAAAACGGGGAAAAAAATTCCCAAACTAACCAACGAAAACTAGCTCAGCAGAAAGATTCCATGAGTTTAAGGCTATTCTGGAGGACAAGGAGTGGCAAGGACACCTGAAAGTAATCCAATTTTTTAAGCAAACTAAATATCTTAATAAAATTATGTTATCCTCTCTATATATACCTTCTTTGTTTCTGTTATGGTTTTGAGACAAGGTCTTACTATGTAGGCCAGGATGGTCTTTAACTTAATCCTCCTGATTCTGCCTTGTGAGTAACGAGGATTCAGAGGTATATGATGCTACACTTAGCTCTAAACAGACATTTCTCAAAAGACATATGAGCCAAGTGAGTTCCTAGCACTCAGGAGGCCAAGGCAAGAGGATTGCCATGAGTTCCAGGCCAGCCTCAACTACAATTTGAGACCCCCATTTCAAAACAGAATATAAAACCAGGAAGAAAAAAGAAAAAGAAAAAAAAAAGATGACCCAGATATAGGTGAAAATGATTTGCGTCACTACCAGGGAGATAGAAATCAACCCATGTTCAAATGTCACCTTGACTCATAGGAAGAGCTGATATGAAAAACACAAAAAATGAGAAGTACAAATGAGGCTATGAAGATATGGGGACCCTTACATGTAGTTGATGGGAAAGAAGTTAATAAAGCCTTTGTGCCAAACAATATGGCGGTTCCTCAAAACCTAAAACAAAGAACACATATAAAATTGGAAAATCCAGCAATCCAGTTTCTGTATGTATGTATGTATGTATGTATGTGTGTATGTGTGTGTCTGTGTGTGTGTATCAAAATTATTATGGTCTTAAATTATATTTCTATAATTATTAGTGACATGTTCAACAGATTTTTAAAAAAATATTTATTTAAGTATACAGTGCTTCGCCTTCATATATGCCTGCAGGCCAGAAGAGGGCACCAGATCACACTATAGATGGTTGTAAGCCACCATGTGGTTGCTGGGAAATGAACTCAGGACCTTTGGAAGAGCAGACAGTGCTCTTAACCTCTGAGCCATCTCTCCAGCCCCCAGATGTTTTTTTTAAAATAGCTTTGTTGAGGTGTCATTTAGAAACCACAAAATTCAGTTATAATTGTTTAACACATTTTTTGGCAAGTTTCGAGAGCTATGTGACCATCTTCAAAATCCAGTATGATTTTTGGATTAGATGAAATTGTAGATATGAGGAATTTCCTTTGGTGAAATTCTAGACACAGGTAATCTCTACTTCCTAAAGCCTAAGTAACAACAGATCTATTTTTGTCTAGATGAATTCATCATTTCTAGCCGGGCGGTGGTGGCGCACGCCTTTAATCCCAGCACTCGGGAGGCAGAGGCAGGCAGATCGCTGTGAGTTCGAAGCCAGCCTGGTCTACAAAGGGAGTCCAGGATAGCCAAGGCTAAACAGAGAAATCCTGTCTCAAAAAACCAAAAAAAAAAAAAAATCATCATTTCTGAGCATTTATCACAAATGAAACAATAAAGAACATGGTCCTTTGTCGTTACTGAGTGTCTGCATTTATGTGTATGCAAGATGTGCATGAAGTGCCCACAGAGGACAGGAGTGGATACAAGATACCTGGAACAGGAGTCACACACCCTTGTGAGATGCCATGTGGGTGCTAGTGGTCTCTGAACCATCTCCTCAGTCCCCCTTTGTAGTTTCTGAAGTTCCTATATTATGTTTTTTAGTGCTAAATAGTATGCCACTGAATGATTCTATGCCTTTTGTTTATTCAGTCACCGGTCTGTAGATAATTGAAATTTTTCTGATTATTGGCTAGTTTTTACAGTGGTGTTTCCTTTAGACAGGGCTTCAATATCTAGTCTGGGCTAGCCTTCAACTCGTGGTGATATTCCTGCCGCAGCCTTACAAGTGCTAGGATTATAGGTGTGCGCCACCATGTCTGGCCCTTGTTGTTGGTAATTATAAATACAGGTAGCAGGACTATCTGTGTTTTAGCTTTCTGAGAATATTGCCATATTGCTTATGAGCCTGCATATCATGGCTGTAACACATGGGAAACTATTCGCCTAATAGTTGACATACAAAAGGCATACAGAGATGAGGAGGTTGGCATTCTAATATCCCCTTCAACAACTTGCGTTCCATGGCCAGAAGACCTTCAATCAGGTTCCACTTTTTAAATTTTCTATCACCTACCAAAAATGCCATAGGCTGGGAACGAAATCTTTAAGCACTTAAATCTCTAGATTCTATTAACAAGAGCTGTATGACCATTGTTAAAATCCACTATGAAATTTCCATCTAAGATTCCTCAGGCTTAAGCTACGATGGATCCATTTTGTGTCTCTACAAAGCCATACACACACACACGCACACACGCGCACACACACACACACACACACACACACACACACACACACATCCTAGGCTGGCCTTAAGTTAGATGTCCATGTACACACTTACTTTGATTTCTTTGAATGGTTGTGCTGGTTATGTGTTAACTTAAACTTTCAGTAAGAGCCACACCATTTTACATTTTCATCAGTAATGTATGAGGGCTTCAACTTCTCTATGTTTGTTTGAAACTTGCTATGTGTCCTTTTTTGAAGATAGGGTGTCATATATGCCAGGCTCGCTTTAAATTCACTATGAAGCTAAAACTGACCTTGAACTCCCAATCTTTCTGCTGTATGCCCAAATTTGTCACACTTTTAAAAAAAAGGAATTTATGTCATGTTCATCACATGCATGCCTAAAGAATTGAGCATGGTGGCACAGGCCTTTGATCCTTGCACTCAAGTTTGAGGGCAGCCTAGTCTACACAATGAGTTCGGGCCAGCCAGAGCTATAAAGTGAGAGACCCTGCTTCAAAAAACAAAGACAAAAGCAACAACCACCAAAATAAATAAATAAATAAATGCTGGCCTGAGCTATATAAGACCCTGTCTCAAAAAAGAAAACATGTTTCAAAAAGGAGAACATTGTTTGGAGATGCTGTGAATTTCCTTGTTCCTTGATCCTGGCGAAGCACAATTTAGGCTTTGTCAAGGAAAACAGAGTAGCCCTTCCTCAGGGAGAGGTTCTCAAGTGTGTCTTTTCAACAGAATGTCTGTGTGTTAAAAAGCTGACTCCACTCTGGCTAGCCAGCTCAGAGTCCCAAGAGCTTCAGCACTATGTGACGTCTATTCCTATTCTTTCTACTCCATAGCTGCTAGAATTCATTCTAGGCCTGGCAAAATGTCACACTGTGAATGTTCAGGCTAGCTGTTAACTAGTGACCCACAAGGGAAGCTCAAAGTGACATCTGGGGGACTTTGTGCTTTTCTTCCTCTCTGAAACTCCAGGTCTGACCTCTGGCCCCTGTCCGGAGACCCTAACGCATGCACTGTGCTCGGACTCTACTTCCCTGTGTGATATTATCAGCAAATTCTTTTGCAGGCAGGAGTGAACATAGGGCTCCTTTCACGTGGCTCCTTTTCTCACAGAGAATACTGGGAATACATGTGTGTACAACTATGCTCAGCTACAAATCAAATTTTCAAAAACCATGTAAATGTTGTAATTTTATGTTTTATGTATGCATTATGATATGTTAAGTACAGTCTCACCTATACCCCAAAACCTTCCCTTGCCTCTTCTCCTTTGTCTTAGTGCCCTCAAACAGCTTCACTTTGACAGTCACGTGACATGCACATACATGACTCTGTCTACCTACGCAGAATTTATAAAGGACAAGTGAGATAAAAGAATTAATTTGTCTGAGAATGGCTTAGTTCCCTTCATGATTATTTCCAACTGTATTGATTTTCCTACAAATGACATGATTGAAAAACTCGCGCGCGTGCGTGTGTGTGTGTGTGTGTGTGCGTGTGTGTGTGTGTGCACGCACACATCATACTCTTTATCTATTCCTCTCTTGTTGGACAACCAGTCTGCTTCCTTAACTTACAGTGAACAGTACACATTGGTGTGCAAGCATCTGTGATAGTTGACTTAAAGTTCTTAGAGTAAATAAATACCCAGGTGTAGTATAGCTGGGTTATATTCTAGATGTATTTATAATTTTTGCAAGAAATCTCCATACTGGCTTCTATAATAGCTGTCCAAGTTTACATTCACACAATGTAAATAAGGGCTCCCTTTTCTCCACTCTTACCAGTTTTTATTGTTATTCTTTTTCCTAATGAGTGCCATTCTGAATAGGGTCAATGGGATCCCAATGTACTAATGATTTGCATTTGCTAATGAGATTGAACATCTTTTCCTGTTTATTGGCCAAAGGGAGGAGAGAGATGACTCAGCAGTTAAGAGTACTGGTTGCTCTTCCAGAAGACCCAGCATCCATATGGCAGCTCACAAACATCTATAAGATGATCAGACACCCTCTTCTGGATTCCTCAGGCTCCAGGCAAGCAAGAGGTATACAGATACACATGCAGACAATACAAGTACATAAAATGCAAGTTCTTTTTAAAGGCCAAACCAGGGCTGGGATATATTTCAGCAGGCAGTCGAGTGCTTGCATGAAGCCCTGGGTTCAATCCCCATTACCACATAAAACTGGGCATGGTGGTACATGTCTAAAATTCTTATACTGCAGAGATAGAGAAAGAAGGATAGCAAGTCCAAGGTCAGCCTTATGAGATCTTACCTCAAAAGAAGCTAAGCAAGGTATGGTGACTCATGCCAACAATCTTAGCATGTGGGAGACAAAAGCAAGAGAACTACCAAAAGCTTGAGAACAGCCTGGTCTACAATAGTACATTCCAGGCCAGCCTGGACTACTTAGTGAGACTGTCTCAAAATACCTTATCAGCCGGGCAGTGGTGGCACACACCTTTAATCCCAGCACTCGGGAGGCAGAGGCAGGCGGATCCCTGTGAGTTCGAGGCCAGCCTGGTCTACAAAGCGAGTCCAGGACAGCCAAGGCTACACAAAAAAAAACCCTGTCTCGAAAAACAAAAACAAAAAATACCTCATCAAACCAAGCCAAGGAATAGACTGAAGATATAACTCAGTTGTAGAATGTAGAAGGCCATAGGTAAATGCTACAATAAAATAACACACAGGTAGAATGGAAAAAGCTCAGCCCACATAGTGTTTAAGCCTCAGATTACACCGCTGAATAAAATGCTACCATTCACTAAAAAACAAGAGACTATGAACTAGAAGAAGCCTGGTTCTCTAGCCTCTACATTACAAAAAGTCCTTGGTTCCATCACATAAACTAGTCATAGTGGTGGCGGCGGTACATGCTTGTAATGCCAGCGCTTGGGGTGTATGGGTAGGAGTTCAAGGTCAATCTAGGCTCTCTGATATCTTGAAGACATAGTCTCACTTATGAAGCCCTGGCCAGCCTGGAACATATTAATGTAGACCAGACTGGCCTGAAGCTTAAAGAAATCTACCTAGATTAAGTGTTAGGATTTAAAAACCGATAGTCATTGTGCCTGGCTATATAGCATCTTCAGGGGAAAAAAAATAGTTGCAAAGGAGGAAACATTTCCTAACTCAGTTTAGGCAACCAGCAGCACCATTTATGCTTATTTTGTTTTACTGCCTCTGACTCCAGGTTCACTTTGTTCTGGCTCCATGAAAATGAATCCTGGACCTTTGCCTTCCGGTGCACATGGAGGTCTTGTCAGAGAAGTATTAGTAAGCCACCGCAGGACTTGGTGCTGCTTCCTGGTTCCACAGCATGGACATCTCTCGCCTGGGGCCTGTCTGGGATGTGATCCTGTGGGGCGCATGTGGTCTGGACTGGAACAGTGTCTCCAGAAACACCCTTAGGCAGCTTTTCCAGTTAAGGGTGTCTGGCCAGATACCTCCCTGTGTAGTTCCTTTAGCAGCAGTCCCTTTAGAGGGCGGGTTTCTAGTAGGGGCTGCTGGTGTGATGCCAATGTACCTTAAACATTTAAAAAGTCCTAGCCACACCTCTCCTGGGTTTGATTAAGTAGGTGGGGAGGCCCTTCCTTGATCTTCTAGAACAGCCCTACAGTAGTTTTTGAAGACTATAAAGGTAGGAGGTCTCCTTTGGGTACTTTCATCTCAACCTAGCAGGAGTGATTAGAGAAAATTTTTTGTTTGCTATTTTATCTGGCCCTCCTATACTTAGTTTTATTTCAATTACTCCTACCCATTAAGAAATTCTTCATACCAAATTTTCCTTATACAAAATACTGTATTCTCTCTCTTCCTGGAATCCAGCTTGATAACATTAGTATAGAAAAGATCCTACAGATGCCACTCCAGAGATGAACCCATAATAGCATGCTGCTCAATATTGAGTACAGTGCTCTTTAGAAATGGCGCAGGAGCTGCTAGCAATGTCTGGCAGGCAGGAGCAGCACAATCAAGCTACCTTGTGTGAGTCTTAGAAGTACCAACTGGAATCCCCAGGGACAGCGGCGGCACTGTGGTAGCAGTTTGGATGACCTTCAAAACAGAGACTAGGGGAATTCTTGACTTTTACTTGTGCTAACAAAGAAAACTGCAAGCTTTTGTACATTAAGTTTCAGCACAAGTGGCCCTGAGAATCCGAGAGCTTATCAGTAGCCCTGCCAATGCGTACTTCTTCTAATCTTCTGATGGCCACTGCTGCATATCAGCTGTGGAGAATTCTGAATACAGACAACTGAATCTTACCAAGTCTCTCGTGGGACAGTACATTGCTACTTGGACTACTCCCAGCCTAAGCTGAAGCAGCTTGCCCTACAGTCTGTAGAAATGAGACTTCCTCTGCTTAAAAAAAAAGTCACAGATGACTTGCCTGGGACAATTCAAAGATACTGTCTTCCTCTATGTTTACCAGAACCTTATTCAACTAGCAGTAGGATCGCAGCCCAGGGCCAAATGTTAGCATGATTTATGCAAGCACAGCACAGACACACAACCTAGAGGTGTATGAATCAAACTGAGAAGAACGAATAGGCAAAATATGGGTGGAGTATCAGCATGGAATAAAGGTTATGCTGCATTCAGAAGCAATGGAATAACACCAGTTTTGGGTCAGGGATATAACACGGTGGAGCGCTTGCCTAGCATGAGGGTAAGCCCTGGGTTCTATTCCTGCCACTTTATAAACTGGGTGGCTGAGGCCAGCAGTTCAAGGTCAGCCTATTATGTGAGACGTTGTCTCAAAAAATACGAATGAGGACTGGGTGTGGCGGCTCACACCTTTAATCCCAGCACTCAGCAGCCAGAGGCAGGAGGATCTTTGTGACTCTACAAAGTGAGTTCCAGGATAGCCAGACTATATAGAGACCCTTTTATCAAAATAAATGAACAAAAAACCACCCCAATATTTAGTAAGATCTTACAAAAAGGACATACATGGCTTTAAAATAATCATTAATGGGGGAGTGTGAATGGAGGAAAGCGAAAGCAAAATGAAAACACTACATGGACTAATAATATCACACTCAAAAAATGAATATGACTGAACAAGGAGAAAAGCAAAATTCAGTTTGTAAGAATTTTCAGTCCTGGAAGGGGGAAATTGGTGGAAAATAATGAGATTTAATAATTATGTAGTATTTACTATTTGAGCCAGGCTCACAAGCTCAATTTTTCCCATCTCTGGCATACACATTATCAACCCTCTTTACAGGTGAGAGAGCACCTATAATTTCTCCAACGTTCCACTCATGGTCATGCTGAACCACGAATTTAAACTCACTATGAAATGTCTAGAGACAGGTAATGGCGACTCTGGGATAGAGAGGGGTAGCCTACAACGAATGCCACTGTGGATCTAGGAGGCTGGGAAAGCAGTTTTTGCATGTGTCCTGTTCAACTTAGTGTTGGGAAGACCATTCCCTACTTCAGTCTAGACAGAGACTACAAGTGGCAAGTGACAGTAGTGTTGGAAGCCAGCGGGGCTGTGGAGCATGCTCCATGGGCTGTCACAGAGGCTACATGGAACAACCCCATCTTACACTCTGGGCCGCTGGGCACGTGCCTCAAGGCAAGGATCTGCTGGAGCCTTCCTGGTGGGGGGGGGGGCTCTGATTAACTCAAGGGCGGTGGAACATTCTCTGGGGCAGAGATTCTAGATTTTTAAAGCATTAAAACATCCTTCAGGAATCATTTTCATGGTTCAAAAATATTTTTGATTTGGGGCCTGGGGTATGCAAGTGCCACAATGCATATGTAGAAGCCAGAGAACGTTCAAGGACCAAACTCAGGTTATCAGGCTTGGTAGCAAACATCCTTTGCGTGCTGAACCATAGCTATAGGCTTTTCTTTCTTTTAGATCAAGTCTCATGTAGCTCAGGTTGGTCTTAAATTCCCTGCATATGCCAGCATGCCTGGTTTACGTGGTGCTGGGAACTGAACTCAGGACTTGATACATGGTAGGTAGGCAGACTGAGTATTAGATATAGATGTATATACATACACATGTGTGGTTAAGGAGGATATGCTTCAAAGAACTAGAAAAGAGGCTCTGAGGGGAAAGAGATTTTAAGAGAGGGTTAATAGGGGAACAGCAAGAGGGCAGCCAGGGGTGGAGCAGGATAGGAGGCAGAACAAACACACAGTATGCACAGAAATACCACAATGAAACCCATCACGTCCTATTCCAACTAAAAAAAAATTAATCCTAAGAAACCGACAGAAGGGGTTCTACACCAAATTCTCAATGTCAAAAAGCATTCAGAGCATACATGCTAATTCTGTTTTCTTTGAAACAGGGTCTCACTGCATAGCCCTGGCTGGCCTTAAAGTCAGAGATCTACCGGCCTCTGCCTCCAGAGTTCTGGGATTAAAGTCCTGGGCCACCACGCCTGGCCAGATTCCGTATTCTTACCAATGTAAGCACAAACCCTGAAACCCTCCTCATTTCAGAGGAGGTCAGAAACGGCTGGCAGGCTGGGTCCATGTTTAAGGGTTTGTATTGTTCTTGCACTATCCCAGCACCACTACTGCACGTACCTGCAGCTGCAGGGGAAGGAGGGGGGTGTCTGATGCCTGTGGCCTCCATGGGCACTGATATACAAAGATACAATTTTTTTAAAGTAGGGAGAAGAACCTTGAAGTAAGCATAAAAGTTTTAGAAAGGTGGCCATTTCAACAAGATCCTGGAATAAATGGTGGTCTGTGTTTTCAAAAAAAAAATACTTTAAATTCCTCTCTCTGTGAAAATTAATTCAGAAGGTTTTATTGCCCTAATATAAAACCTAAAACCATAGGGCAGAGGCCCACAGAGCAAGCTAGACTTACTGGCCAGTAAGGCCCAGGGACCCTTCTGTCTGTATCCTCTGAGTACTGGAATTAGGACTCCATCCAAGGCTTTTCCTTTGGGCTCTGGGGATGGAGCTCAGGTCTCCATCTTCTGACAAAGATTATTCACTGCCTTTGTCAATTAAATTTTGTGAAGTCAACATTCTTCTACCCTTAACTGAACATGTCACAGTAAGTTAAGAAACTTAGAAACAACCACACAGAAGCATGATCATTATGGGTTGCACTATTTCCGTCACTGAAGGGCTCTGGTCCAAAGTACCACAAAGAAATTACTGGCCCACCCCCCGCTCCTCCTCCCTACCCCTCCAGGATATGCAGGAAATCAAGGTAGATGGTACAGGGGAAAGTCTTAGTCAATGAGCCTTTACTTCTTAGGCTTGATAGCACTCTCATTTCATTTTTAGGTTAAGGATTAAACAAAAGCCTCTGAATTACCAGATCAGCTTGTCCCAATAAAGGAAGGCCAGTGGTCAGACCATCTCAGGGATGGGACTCTGGATGTCTCTCACCTAAGTACCAGCAGAGCCTCAGAACTGAAGTTTGAGAAAATAAAGGGTGAGGGCACTGAAAACCCTAATATGAATTTCTACTTCTGAAAGGGTTTTGTAAAAAAGAACCCGAACACCACAAAGGTACATGTTCAAGTTTTATTGGGTTTCAATACAAAACATTCTGAAAATGATCCATGACACCTAAGCTCTAGGTCCACCTACCAAATAAACCACAACACTTTCTGTATTAGTCCTTTACAGCCAGGGCTCAACCAGGAGAACCAAGGATAATCTTCCTGTAAGTGTAGATTGTGGGCCTGTTGGGTCTATAATCTTTACCATTTGTCAAAAAAGGTCTCTATCTTGATAATTTCTACCTACTTCCTACGTTGATTTACACGTTCATATTTTCTGTAGTATTACCTATGCCAAACTATCTTTAAGAAATCAAAATAAAGTCTCAAGAGCCAAAAGGTCTTGACAGAAGCACCTACTCAAGGAATTATAGGTTTGAGTAACATATGCTATTTAAGTACAGCTACTAAAATTTCATCTGATGAGAAATGCGACCAATGGGGTTCAAAGTTTTGGTCATTTTCCCTAATCATAAATGTTAAACACAATACTGCAATGTTTGTAAGAAAAATCTCAGAAGTTGAGTTTAATCCTTTAACCCTATAATTCAACCTGTTTCCTTTGAGAAGATCCACATTTACATTACTGGCTCTTAGTTTCCAAAGCAATAAACTAAATTGTATTGTGATTTGTTTCCAAGGAGACCTGACGGTAAAGTATCTTTACAAAACTACAGTCACCTAGTGACCCATTTTTGTTTCCAGTGTGCTTTCCACTACCCTAACAATGTTTCTAGTTTTTACTTGCATTTTCTAGCATTGTTCTTCCCCTTCTAATTAGCTTTTAGAGAACAAGTAAAATGTTTGTGTTTTTTTTTTCTGATAAGGCAGTTCCCCCAAAATGGTTTTCTTGCCAAAAATCAGACATCAGTGCATGAAGTAACCACTAAGGTATATTTTTCTGACTGAATTTTCTTTTTCTATGTGTGGTACCAGGATCAAACTCTAGGCTGCACTGGTATTTAGAGAAGCCCTCCACCACGGAGTTAGTCTAAGCTAATTCAGTTTTCTTATGACTGGTGATCATCATTGCAGCGTTGCCCCATTACTTTGCCTAAACTACTGAACGTACACAAAGCCATGAGAACCTCCTGGGTAGGTACCTCCACTTAACAATTTGTCTCCTTTCCATTTGGTCAATTTTAAGTGATTCATCCTTCCCTTATTGAGCTTTAATCAACACTGATGCCTCCATCCCTTGAAGACAAAAGAAAATCTAGTGCCTGAACCAAACCAATTTTGATGAGCACTGGGCATGCAACTGCTGCAGCTTAGTCTCAGCATTCCTCTGCTTCAACAACTCTGTAAAAAAGCATGGCATCAAGTTACAGAGAATTTTACAAGGCAAAGTACTCCAATCCTCTCCTTAGTAAGTGCACACAACTTGGGTTGTCAGTTTAAGTTATTGCCTCTAAAGTGCCAGATCCCAAGGGTGGCCATCGTCACTACAAGTACTATAGACATCAGCTTTGTAATATAAAATCAGATACCCTGCCACATTATGCCCATGAAATTTGAAAGGGGCAGTAGCAGCTGTATCACTAACTTGAAAATAAGCAAGTACCTACAGTAAGCAATTTGCTCACGCAGCAAATCATTAACTAGATAGCTCTTCTCACAAGAGCTCCTGCCGTAACTATTTCTGCAACAGCTAGCAGTACCATACTACTGGAACTTTAATACATATATATCCATATACCTTCACTTCAAATGGGTGTGCTAGGGGTTTCATGACAAAACAGTTTCATTCATATGTCCACAATTGGCGTTACCCCATTTCAGAGATGAATTAAGGTCAGAAAATGCTTGCACTAGACCACAGACATAGAATGACAAAGCTACAGTATTGAAACCGTCAAAGGACACTGCTTTCAACACTTACCTGAGCATTTGATTTTTCCTGACTGCCAGCTTTATGTACTGTGAATCAATCAGCACTCCATGACCATATGACCATTAGGTTCAACCTGCAAAAATTACATAAGTGAAAACTAGTTATTTCTCTAAAGGAAGTTCTTCAACACTTGCCTATAACTGCCTTTTTTTTTTCCAGAAAGAACAGGCAAGTTCAGACTTGCAGCTTAATGCATAGTTCATGTTCTACTACTTCTCTTAATTGGTGGAAGGTTCACTGGCTCGGGATGGACTGGACTGGCTTAAATGGTTAAGTTGCATGGCTTATGGATTCTCATTCTTTTCCAATGGTGCACTGCCATGTTAAATCCATAAGTTGAACGGACAAAACATTTGAAGGACTAAGTGCAGTCTAAGGGTTTTTAGTTGGAGGTCTTCAAGTTTACTATATTCAAGAGCATCTTTTCAACTTCATGGCTGGACCTGGGTCATGCTGCCTCAGGTTTTTGCTTTTTTAAAGACCACTTGCAATAGATTTTTTTTTTCTCCATACAGTGTAGTTTCATAGAACTAAAACAAGTCAGGCATCCAACTAAAGGTCAAGTTTGCAATGGCTTATAGGGGTCAGACAGGGAGACCCCAATCCTAAGCCATTTCTTATATTGACTAAAAGACTGATTTGAAAAAAAGTCAAAACATGAAGCATGTTTAAAGGTCTTCATCAAAAATGTGTAAAAAGAAAAAAATCACCCCCTCCCAATTCCCAGATGGCTATTGATAGACAACAGCTGCATTTAATGCCTTTAAGTGTCATACATGCTTTTTTAAAAATCCAAGTGTTGAATTTGGAGGACTTCTAATATGCTATTGAACATTTGTGGGTTTTTTCCAAAAGTTTTTTTTTTTTTAATCTAGAAGGCATTTCCATTGCCATGAAGTACAGTACGTTTTACTGTACTATGAGGAAGGTAAGTGCTCAATTTCGACTTAGACGGAAAAACTAGTTTGCTTTGCTTACCATCTTTGCTGTTTCACAGGCATTTGGTGCTTTAAATCTGATGTGGAATGCTGATAGATTCACTTTTTAGAAGTCATAAGCCTTTAGGAAGTTGGAGATAACTTCATTGCTTATCTATTTTCTCCTTTGCAATCAAGCTGTTCCTTTAAAAGTGAGACACTACAGAGTTGCAAAAATTTGAAACAGTAAGAGCAAGCATCGTTTTGCAGCTTCATGGCTGGTTTTGGCCAAACTTTTTTATTTAGTATTCTGTAGTTGTTTAACACACACTTAAATTGTCTTACTCGGGGAAGGGGGAGGAAGGCTCTTGTAGATTCCCAAAGAAATGCCAGAAAAGCAAAATATGGCCAGCATCCATTTGGTTTTTGGGGGGTTTCTGGGTAAATAGCACATTCCTAGGCATCTGATCTCAGGTTGGTTTGTTTGCTTTCTTTTTTTTTTTTTTAACTGCGAACATTGAGATTTCAGTTGGAAGATACCACGAAATCATGAATCCTAAGGGTAGCATACCCAACCAACCCTCTCTAATAACTAGCTTGTCTGCACAGGCAGGGTGGTCCATCGATCAACGGAGACCAAAGGACATCTAGATGGCTGAATGTTTGTGGAAGATCTTGGGATTGCCTGCCTCATTTACTGGGAAAAAAAATCAGGAAGTGGCCTTCAGGGACACTTTTACTTGGAAAATTACAACACTAGTAACAAGTCAAGGCTTACACATCTAACATTTGCTTGGTGAAAGCAACTCATAATAGCAAATATAATTAAACATGTCTTACTTTTTCCCTCACAAGAACATAAAAATTATTAAGGGGAACAGGAAATTTTAAAACGGTAACACAATTTTTTTTTCCTTTTAGTAGTCCTTGGGTAGTTTATGACAGAAAGTTTCCATTTGTTTGTTTCTTTGAATGGGGATTTTTGGTCCAAAAGTTTTGTTTTTTCCTAGTATCTGCTTCTGCCTCCCCCTCTATCAGATCGGCTTCCTCCACGGCCACCACCTCTTGGTGCTCCGCGGCTTGAACTGGTGTAGGAATCACGTGGAGGAGGGTACCCCCTTTCCATAGAAGGGGGAAGCCCTCGTTCTTGTCTACCAACGCGATCACGACCACTTGAGTAGAGATCACTTCGGCTGCTTGAGTAACTGTCTCGACTTCCACCATATCCGTCACGTGAGCTGCTGTAATCATCATAGCGACTGCTTCCACCATAAGATGGCGGGGGCCCTCGTGTAGGTGGAGCACTACGTGAGTTACCTGCAGGGTCAATGGTCAGGTAATATGGCAACACTATAAATTGTATATATACAACATTTAAATTTGAATTTACAGAATTCTTGTATTAAAAGTTTACTTTCTCAACTGGGAAGTTTTAAACTCTACCATTGCTGGCCATAAGAGGGAATTGCTCATCTGCTGAGATACGGAAATGGATCGACTGTAATGTTTGTTTGAAAAGACTGAAGACGTTGTGTATTTCAAGAGGACATTCCAGACAGCTTGTTATTTTATAGTAGACACTCAGCCACTTTCCAGTGATAAGTTGCAATTTTGAACTGTTGAGTTTCCTTCATATTGCAATGGTAAATATTTGATCTTGTTAATAAAAATTTTAAATTGTATTTTCACTGTTGGGGGGGAAAACACATAAGGCTGCCAATTTAAAGCAAGCAAAATCCCCTCCAAAGCAAGCGAACAGCCTCAAAAAAGAAACGAAACAAAAACAAAAGGAGAACCAAAAAGTCCTTCACAAAACTAGGAAAAGCCCAGCTGATAAAGTTACCCCTTGAAAGCAAGCAAAGGTCCCTTTAAAAGCAAGCACCACACAGCCTATTACTCCAGCTCATGACCCTAAAACCTCAAGCTGGTGATGGCTAAGATCCTTAACCAGCATCTTACCATAACTCTCATAGGAATCTCTGTAGGAACCTCCACCTGGATGGTCTGAGCAGTCACGATCCCGACCATAGCCATCTCTATCACTAAACAAAAAGGAATTTGGAATGAAAAAATATATTATTTTCCCCGTCTCATTGTTTATTCCATAATATAAATATAATACATTCTAAAAACCCCAACTCCTTAAAAAAAATCCCAAATGCTTTAAAAGTCCCAAATGTCTCAAGTTTTTTTAGCTGTCCAGTGTAAAAATAAATTGAGTGTATGAAAGGAGACATAAGCATTGCTATGGTGATCCTGTAGAGGTCAAAAGACAGCTTCTCTCCCTTCCACATTTACCTGGCTTTCAAGGGTGGAACTTGGGTTGCCAGGCTTTTTATTTTGAAAAGTGCTTTTAATAAATAGCTGAGTCATTTTCCTAAGCCCCCAAGGCATGAAATTTTACAGCAAATACCTATAAGCAAACCACCGAAGTAGCCACTTACCCATAGCCTCTTGATGGGTAGTCATCCCGTGAACTGGAATGCCCATAATCACGGTAGGTATAATCTCTTGGTGGTGGTGCATAATCTCTTGTGTCACGAGAACTTGGATAGTCTCTGCTTGAATAGCTATAAAAAGAAAAGTTTGGTGTATGCTTCTGATGTGCTCTTTTTCAACATGAGCTTAATAAAAGAAACTGTACTTTTCTTTACCTATCTTTAGCGGAATAACCATCATCTCTTGGAGACAAATAAACATCTCTGCGAGAAGGCAGGGGCTCCCTTCGTGGTGGGCCTCCATAACTATCTCTTCCGCGTGACACAGGAGCTTAAGGAAAAAAATAATCATTAAAATCTAGCCATGGAAAAGCTTTAATGTGACCTTATTATACTCAGGCTATGAAAAACAGTGATTTAATCAAATATACTATGCGCCTAAGACAGGAAGCTTCCCAGTCTCATAATTTCAGTGCTCATTAATTATGAATATGAGATTAATTGGAATCCCTAAATCAATATTAAGCATAAGCATTTTAAAAATATATTAATGTGTGTTTATGGTGGGGGCACAGGATGGTTCAAATGTAGGTCAGAGGACAACTCTGTAGAATCAGTTCTTTTTCCAGTTTTGTGTGAATGGGGGTGGGGGTTGGATTCAAGTTCTTATGTTTCTGTTTTTGTTGTTCTTTTGTTTGTTTTTTGAGACAAAGTTTCTCTATGTAGCTGTGGCTGTCCTGGACTCACTTTGCAGACCAGGCTGGCCTCAAACTCAGAGACCGTCCTGCCTCTGGATTTCAGACATGTGCCACCACGTCCAGTTCTTGTGTTTCAATAGCAAATGTTTTACTCACTGAGATATCTCACTGGCCAAGCATTTAAAATAATAATAATAATAATAATAATAATAATAATAATAATAATAATAATAATAACAACAACAACAGGCTTTCCCCATGTAGGTCTTGAACTAATTTCAGTACCCTTTTCCCCAGTGCTAGGATTGGACTTGCACCACCATGCCTGGCTTCAACATAGAATTACAGTACAGCATAGATTGTAAGGCATGGAACAATTACCTCTTCCTCCCATTCCACTACTGCTGCGGACTGGTCCTGAAGGGGCTGATCTTTTAGGAGGAGGCCCTCCACTTCGTGGTGGTGGTCCTCTTTTTACTGGAAGAGGTCCCCTTGAAGAACTCATGGTAAAATTCATGGAATAGCCACCATCATCTACATTAGCATAGAAAGAAAATACAATAACACAATAGTTAAGAAAAGACTAAGAACTATTTGCCTCAAGGGGAAAAAAAACCCAAAGAACTATGTGCGTCACAACCATTATCTTTTCTGACTTGCTGGGGGGACTAAGCTTGTTTTCCACTGAACAGGAACAAGCAGGACATTATCAAGGGAGAATTTGTTTCAGATCTCCTGTAGACTAGGAAAATAAAAGAGCAGCCTGAGTAAATCCCAATCGTGCCCTTTGTGGTTTTGATTTTGTTTTTTACTTAGGTAAGACTCTGTGGCCAAATAGTTTTAATATTTTGAAGTCACGCGGACTACATGCCTAGAGCAGTCTCCATTTCAAAGGCTTTGAAAAAGTATGCATGCCATCAGTGTGGGCCTATAGGTTTTTAACTTAAAAGCCAAGCCTGCATTCCAATCAAATCATTACCCATGTGTCCTCCACGCGAGGGGGGTCCTCTAGTTCCTCCACTCCCTCCTCTCCCTCCTCGAAGACCTCTGGGAGGGCCTCTGCTTCTTGGAGGTGGAAGTGGTCCTCGCCTGCCACTTTCAAATGATGGTTTGGTAGCTTGCTCCACCTTGATGGCTTTTCCATCTAAGGACTTTAAAAAGAAAAACAGAATTAAATCTTATTAAGGCTCAAAAAGAAACTTGGAGATTCACTATGCCTCCTGACCCTACTAGGTCCTTTAAAATCCAGTTTTACCTGCCAAATAGCATACAAAACACTTTCCCATTTATTTAAAATTTCTATTAGATGTAAGAAACTACTATACTACTGCTTAGGAAAATTCAAAAGTTTAGGGAGGTCTTCAGTTTCTTACCAAAACAAAAAGAGCTAGGATATCAAATTATGCCTATGGACATCATACTGCCCTGGACTAAATCTTGTTAGGCATAACCCTTAGCCGTTGGTCTTGGAATCAGTGACACTCAGAATAGAGACTGGGCATGCCCCTTTAATTCTAGCATGCTAGAGGCAGAGGCAGGAGGATCTGAGTTTGAGGTGAGTCTGATTAACATAGTCAAGACTACAAGACTAACTATATTGAGTCAAGACTGACTCAAAAATACCAATAAAATAAAAGTCAGGATAGTACTAATGAACAAAAGGCCCTGGAGATATAAACAAACAAATTCCAGAGCTGCTCTGGACTGAGGCTTGGGTAACACTTTTGTGACTTTTGTCACCAGGAAATAGCTTGTTTATTAAGCAGACAATCATACCTTTCCATTCATGTCTCTGGCAGCATCCTTTGCATCTGCTGGGCTTTCGAAAGTGACAAAAGCAAATCCTCTTGACTTATTGGTCTCTCGGTCCTTCATCAAAAGCACTAAAAACAGTTGGGGGGAGTTTACTTTTTGTTCAAGGAAAAATAATAACTAGAGCATATTTACAAAAAGCAAGCTCAGAACTTCTTAGAGGACAAATATATTATCATGTCATGTGATCAATGGATTCAAATTCATCACAGCTTGTCTTTTAATTATAATAATACAGCATATAATTTTAGTTAACTCACCTTCCACTATTCGTCCATATTTGCCAAATACTGCTTCAAGGGCTTTCTCATTTGTTTCTGTATTAAGCCCGCCAATGAAGAGCTTTCCTGGGCGATCTGCCTCAACCATTTTTTTCTTTCAACTGATGGGAGTCTCCTGAAAAATAATAGTATCTCTCTGGAGGAAGTTCTCAAAGTTTATTGAACAGCTAAATTGTGGCTCATGTTTTATTAAAATCTTTATTCTTTAGTAACTAAAGACACCAATAAACCTCATGTACAGTAGAGGACCAATTGAAATAGTTTGGTTAACAGTGCAGTGTAATTTTCATTAACCAGGTTTAAAAGGGCCTGCCTAATTTACCATGTCTGCTGACTGTTTTCAGTCAATGACCAGCTAGCTACTGGACATTTGAAAAGACAACTTTTACTTTTAAACTTATTTTACTTTTAATACTAGGTTGCCGCCTTAGAGTGCAGGAGTTAGCAGACAAGGGCCGCCACACCCGGCTATTGTATCGATCTGTTACCTTTAAAACATTCTGTTACTTATCACCCTACTTGCTCCCACCACCACCCCCCGCCCCCCGCAGAGAACGGTATAAAAGACTTCCTATTCATTCAAGGTCACCAGCCAGATGCACCAAGTAAAGACCAAGGCCTTTTCTCCTTTAGCTTTCCTAGTTAAGTTTAAGCACAAATCTCAGGGCTAGAACAAAGTTACCGCATCTAACCCGACGAAAGATTATTATCTGATTGAAAAGATAGACATGCCAGAGTCGGAAAACAACGGAACTCAGAATCACACACTGTTAACACTCCTTCCCAGCGCTGGCACCTAATTAAGACTCAATTAAAAACCGCGTGTTAAAGACAAAATGGCGACACTTGGATCCAACCCAGAACCTCCAACAACAGCCGCGCTAGCGAACTTTTGCCGTTGACACTGACAGGATAAACTCAAAAAGCTTCCTGTCCGTTCCGCCAAGGACCAGAAGGACCGGCAGAGAAGTCCACTAGGCCAGCATTAACACAGGCGCTGTCCTGGTGCTAGTCCGGCGGTTACTGCGTGTCCCGCCCCACCTACAAAGCTGCTCCCTGCGCCCTCCGCCCTCCTGGGACAGACGGCAGCCAAACCTCCGGGAGAAGCTCTCAAGGTAACAGACCCCCTAGTGTGCTGCTTCCACCCCTTCAGCTTTAAATAGATAGGCACCTTTGGGTGTCTTAAAATGGCGCCTGCCACCACTATCTCCAGGGAAACAAAATGATATCTAGCCCTAACATGACAAGTCTGTATAGGAAAGGAAGCTCCTACCTACCGGAGGGGACTGCGACGGTCTCAAGCTCCTAGGAGCTCGCCAGAGAGGTCTTCCAAGCAGTACCGCACCAGTGACAGCTGCCGATTTTCAGAAAGGAACAGAAATGACGCTAGGACTACTGCGCAACGAGGGCGAACAAAGGAGACAGCAATCTTTATACTACCCGGGAACGAGGCTGAAGAACCCGGATGGAAATTGAGCTTAGAATTTGAAGCACGAAGGGAGGGAGGGGAGCGGTTCCCATATTCTTCATTGGCCATCTCCTTTGTCATTCACTATTTGCTCCGCCTTTTTCCCTTGTCTCTTAAAGTTCTGGCCCGTACCCGATTTTAAACCTTTGCCCTGCCCCCACGCATTCTCCTCCAAGGCGCCTTTTAGCTTTTTGCTAAAGCAGTGGACAGGATTTTTTTTTTTAATAAAGAAGTAAATTTATTGAGTGACCTAGGAAGCCACGGCACGGTGCAGAACTTTTACTTTTGCATAAAAATCTTAATTCCAAAAGCAACGTGAAAATGCTAGATAGTAGTACAATGCCAATGTTGTAGAAATAGCAAACAAAGAAGTTTAGTTGCTAGTCTATATCAGCCCATATTGAACAATAACTAATAAATGAGAAGAATCTGGTAAATAAATGTTAAAGGAAAACAGAAGTTGAATGTGATCACAGAAAAATCATTCATATAAAGTGATTACTGAATACCTACAAGATTCATATACAACCAAGAACAAGTGAGGCTAGGGTCAGGAGCCTCAGGGTTAAGACTGCCAAATAAAAATAAAGGCACCCAACACTACCTGAGGTGCTTGCCCACACCTTTAATCCCAGTATTTTGGGATGTTGAAATAGGACAGCTCTGAGTTGCAGAACATCCTAGGTCTGTTAAGACCCTGTCTCAAAATCAAACAAATAAACAAAAAACAGAAAAAACAAAACAAAGAAAAAACAGAAAAAATGCTACGCTATGTTTGAACTTCAAGTGGGCATTCATAATTTGTTTTGTGTTTTGAGACAAGAGTCTCAGACTGAGGGTGCTCTTAGAACTCACAGCTGTCCTCCTGCCTCTAATGCCCAAGTACTGGGATTGCAGACATGAGCTACCATACCAGCTTCTGTTTAATCTGCTTCGTGGAGGGAAAATTACTTTTTTAAAAAACATTTTGAGGTGAAATCTCTCCCCTCCCCGCCCACCCACCTTATTCTTTTCCTGAAAAAGGATTTCTTTGCCTATCCTGGAACTTGCTCTGTAAACTAGGCTGGCTTCAGTCTCAGAGAGTCCCCCTGTGTATTGCAATTAAAGATATGTACCACCACCGCCCTACCAGGTGAGGACTCTATTTTTTTGAAACAGGGTCTCTCTGTGTATCCCTGGCTGTCCTGGACTCACTTTGTAGACCAGGCTGGCCTCTAACTCACAGAGATCTGGCTGTCTCTGCCTCCCAAGTGCTGGGATTAAAGGTGTGCACCACTATGCCTGGCACTGGCCAGACTTTTAATTTCCTTACAAATTAAGAAGGCATGACCTCTGGAAGTGCTCTTAACTCCTGGCCAGGTGGTGGTGGTGGCAGCGGCACACACCTTTAATCCCAGCACTTGGGAGGCTGAGGCAAAGCTACAGAGAAACCCTGTCTCAAAAAAAAAAAAAAATTCAAACAGGCTCTGAGGCTCACACCTTTAATCCTAGCTTGGGGAGGGAGAGGGAGGTGGAGGTGTGAGTTTGAAAACCACCAGTCTACATACCAAGTTCAATGACATCTAGAGCTATTTAGTGAGACTCTGTCTCAGAACAAACCAAAGAAAACAAAAATTCGATTAACAAAACAGAAGGAATGACTACATAGTGTGACTAGTAAAAGGGGGAAATAAACTAGGTGGCTTTAGTGAACAATATTAGGGGAGGAGAAATTTGATCAACACATTAAAAAAAAAAAGCAGGTTGTGGAGGTTCAGATTTTGCCATCCCAGAGCTCAGGAAGCTGAGATGCAAGCATGAACCAGTAAGGCTACATAGTGATCCCTGTCTGTCTTTTAAAAAAAAAATCAGGAATATATACAGGGAAAGATAAGATCAGAGATGTAGAAAAAGAAGCCAGGAAGAGCTGAGGCTTGGGGAAACTTGGTTTGTTTATTATAGACAAGATCTCTCTTTATTATAGACAGCTCTGGCTGTCCTGGAACTCGCTCTGTAGACCAGGCTGGCTTTAAGTTCCAAAGGATCTACTTGCCTCTGCCTGCAGAGTGCTGTGATTAAAGTCATGTGCCACCGCCTGGCTAACAGTTCAATTATCAAACAAGGATCATTGTGGGATGATATTCCCTTATCTACTAAACTTAAAACCCTATAGTGGAATAAATTTATGTATAAATACAAATATATAGTTTAAATGAAAGTTTCTCATCTAGGCTAACAATGCTTCCTCCAGGAGCCATGAACTATCTAACAGAAACCCTAAAAGCATGCATGAGAAATCCCCTTTTGAGTTGTTAGTCAGGGTTGACTAAGAGACTCCCCAAACATTATAGGTTTTTGCTGTTGCCCTTGATTGCCACCCCCTCCCAGAAGAGAAAGGTAGGCCTCTATGCTAAAGACACTTTGGGCACAGAGCCCAGAGGTCCAAGCCAGCTCTGACTTGAAATGCCTCCTCCCTACCTAGTACATATTATACATTATAGAAGGGACTAATGTAACGATAAGTGAATAATAAAAAAAAAAAAAACTTGACTTTTCCTCTTTTGAAGCTTATTCTCTAGTGGGAAAGGAATGGTTATTGGATGATAAATAAAGTATAGTGAAGATTTATGTGGAGAAAATGGATTGTACTACCAGAGAATAAAAGAATGTTTATGTACTAGCTGGGTAGTGGTGTGTGCCTTTAATCTCAGCACTCAGGTAGAGGCAGGCGAAAATCTCCATGAATCTGAGGTCAGACCAGTCTAATGGGGAGTACTGGCAAGCCCAGATGACTTAGTGGGACTCTATCTTAAAGAAAAAGAAAAATATGCACTAGGAGGAAACCTACTTAGAATAGTCAAAGCAGAGCTTGCTGAGTGGCATGGGAAATCAAAGCTGAAGAATAAGAAGCAATTGTAAGAAGAACATTCTAGACACCAGCCTTTTATACTGTGGATTATTGAGTCATATAAGTGGACATGTGAATAGTATTAAATGTAGTAATAGCAAAATGTTTCTGATATATAACAACAAAAAAGTCAATTTAAAATAAAATATGGCAGGTAGTGGCAGCTGGATCTCTGGGAGTTCTAGTCCAGCCTGGTCTACAAAACCAGTCAAAGACAACCAAGGCAACACATAGAAAAAAAAAAATATGATGAATCTGAGGAATTTCTGCAATGTTGAATCTTGGTTAGGCCAGGTGTGGCAGTGCACTTCTTTAATCCCAGCACTCATAGGTAGAGGCAGGCAGATCTCTGTGAGTTCAAGGCCAGCTTGGCCTACTAAACAAGTCAGCCAAATACAGAGAAACTGTCTTGAAAAACTAAACTAAAAAAAAAAAAAGATATATCTTTGTTGTATACTTGGCTTTGTGTGTGTCCTCATGTTGTATGGTACCAACAGTGTGCTACAGATTGCAGTACTTTTATTGTACACAGTTTTCTGTTCTTACAAAAACACAGTAGTTTAATTACAGAGAACAAAAGACTTACAATACTTTTAAAGCATTGTAACTCAGCATGTAAGTATCAAACTAGTGTATCTTTGAGTTGTATTCATTTTAAATGCTTGATTATAAAATCTGCAGTTTGAAATGGTGCTGGTCTAGCTGGATGTCTGCATGTGTAAGTATGCAAATAGATTCATATTTATCACCTTGCATAAAACTCAAGTCTAAGGGGATACACTAAATCCGATAGTAGAGAGACTGGGGAACAGCCTTGAACTTGTTGGAACAGGAGACAACTTCCTGAACAGAACAGCTCAGGCCCTAAGATCAACAATCATTGCATGAGACCTCATGAAACTGAAAAGCTTCTGTAAAGCAAAGGACACTGTCAACAGAATAAAACCACTGCCTACAAACTGGGAGATGATCTTCAACCCTACATACATCTGGTAGAGGGATAATATGAAATATATATAATAAGCTCAAGAAACTAAACACCAACACATCAAATAATCCAATTAAAAATGGGGTACAGAGCTAAACAGAGTTCTCAACAGAGGACTCACGAATGGCCAAGAAGCACTTGAAAGAAGTGCTCAACGTCATCAGAGAAATGAAAATAAAAAAACCCTGAAATTCCCTGGATAAGATAAAAACGC
Source organism: Acomys russatus (assembly GCF_903995435.1). Classification (NCBI taxonomy): domain Eukaryota; kingdom Metazoa; phylum Chordata; class Mammalia; order Rodentia; family Muridae; genus Acomys; species Acomys russatus. The sequence goes on from NC_067169.1 coordinate 108,925,076, forward strand.
AAGTGACAGCACATGCTGGCAAGGATGTGGAAAAAGAGGAACACTCCTCTATTGCTGGTGGGGGTGCAAACTTATACAACCACTTTGGAATCTAGCGCTTTCTCAGAAAATTGGGAAATAGTTTTACCTCAATACTCAGTTATACCAATCTTGGGCATATACCCCAAAGATGCTCCACCATAGAACAAGGATGTGTGTTCAACTATGTTCATAGCAGCTTTACTTGTAATAGTCAGAACCTGGAAACAACCTAGATGTCCCTCAACTGAAGAACAGATAAAGAAACTGTGGTACATTTACACAATGGAAGAGTACTCACTTATTAAAAACAAGGAAATCATGAAATTTGCAGGCAAATGGATAGAACTAGAAGAAAATCATCCCGAGTGAGCTAACCCAGACCCAGAAAGACTCACATGTACCCACTTATAAGTGGATATTAGCTATATAGTACAGGAGAACCACACTACAATACACAGACCAAAGAAGCTAAATAACAAGAAGGCCCCAAAGGAGGATGCTTGGATCTCACTCTGAAAGAAAACTAAAACAGACATTATATATGGGTGAAGAGAGAGAACTGGCTGGGAGAGGGGTAGGAAGAGAAACAAGAGTGGGGATCAGGTGACGGAAGAGCCAGGGTGGAAGGTGAGCGGGTTGGGGGAGAGAAGGAAAATCAATGGGGGCAGCATCTCTGGGTCAAGTTGGGGACTTGAGATGGGATAGGCTCCCGGGAAGATATGGGAGTGACTCTAGCTGAGACTCCTCTTAGCTGGGGAGTTGGAGACTGAAGAAGCCACCTCTTATACCCAGGCAGGACTTCCAGTGGAGGGAGGGGACACCAACCCACCCACAAAACTTTCTACCCAAAATTTATCCTGCCTCCAAGGTGTGCTGGGATAAAAATGGAGCAGAGATTGAGGGAAGGGCCAAACAATGACTAGACCATCTTGAGACCCACCCCATGGGAGAGAGCCAACCTGACACTATTAACAATATTCTGCTATACTTGCAGAGAGGAGACTGGCATAACATTTCTGAGAAGGTTCATCCAGCAGCTGATCGAAACATATAGAGAAACCCACAACAGAACATTAGGAGGAACTCAAAGAGTCTTGTGGAAGAGTTGAGGGAAGAATAGAGGCATATGGTGGGGACAAGAACCCGACAAGAAGAACAGACTCAAATAATAGAGGACCACGGAGGCTCAGAGATTGAACTACCAACCAAAGAGCTTGCATTGATTGGACCAAGGTCTCCTTGTAGCTGATGGGTAGCTTGGTCTTCATGAGAGTCCCCTAGCAAGTAGAGCCAGAGCTGACATGGACTCTCTTGCCTATTTTTGAATCAGCCATAGCTCTGCTGGCTTGTTGGGCATCAGTGGAAGAGGATGCACTTAGTCCTGATGTGAATGGTGGGTTGGTGGGAGGAGGGTCTTCCCTTTCTAAGAAGGGGAATGGAGAAGGGGGAAGAGGGTAGGAGGATGGGTCTAGGAGGAGAGGAGGGAGGGGGCTGTGATAGGGATGGAAAGTGAATAAATAATAAAAATCTGAGGTGGCATGGTGCCCTATGCCTTTAATTCCAGCACTCTGGGAAGCAAGGGCAAGAGGATTTCTCTGAGTTCAAGGTCAGCTTGGTATGCAAAGTGAGTCCAGGAGAATAAAGGCTACACAGAGAAACCCTGTCTTGAGAAAAAAAGAAAGGAAAAAAATAGAAAGAAAATCTGCAGTTTGAAGCTGCATAAGGTCCCTCCCCGCCGTCTCCCTCCCCGCCGTCTCCCTCCCCGCCGTCTCCCTCCCCGCCGTCTCCCTCCCCGCCGTCTCCCTCCCCGCCGTCTCCCTCCCCGCCGTCTCCCTCCCCGCCGTCTCCCTCCCCGCCGTCTCCCTCCCCGCCGTCTCCCTCCCCGCCGTCTCCCTCTCATACACATGGAAAGTTCGAATGACTTACAGACTGTGTTCCAGGCAATCCACCAGTTGCTGGCTATGAATATAAGCTGCAAGTCCAAGAACCCAGAAGTTTCTTAGTCCACAAGGCTGGATGTCCCGGCTGACCTTCAGTAGATGCTGGAATCTCTAAGTAGGACCTGCTAGCAAGGTGAGAGAGAGCAGGCAATACGCAAATGCTTCCTTCTTCCAAGTCGTTATATAGGCTTTCAGCAGAAGGTGTGGCCCAGATTAAAAGTGTGTCTTTCAGATCTGGATTAAAGGTGTGAGTGTGAGTTTTCCTGCCTCAAGATCCACATTAAGAGATATGAATTAGAGTTGGGCATGGTGGTGCACACCTTTAATCCCAGCACTTGGGAGGCAGATGCAGGTAGATCTCTGTGAGTTCAAGGCTAGACTGATCTTCAGAGTGAATCTAGGAGAGCCATGACTACTACATAAAGAAACCCTTGTAGAGGCCAAACCAATGCCATTTTGTGTTCAGGGCCTTAGAACTTGAAACCCTGCCCCACCCCCAGAGTTTCCAGGGAGAGCCACAAACACACAGCTAACAGCCATTCCTAGGAGCTTGCACCCGGGGCCAAACAGTCAGAGCTACAATGACCAGAGCAAATGAATTCCCTGGTCCCCTCTCTTAGCCCTGGTCCCTCAGCCAATCAACTTAAAGGGCAAATTTTCTGTACCCCTCTAACCTATTGCGTAACAGTAAGGCTTGGAAAGGCATGGATCCCCGCCCCCTGCCCTCCCCACCCCCGTGACCTGCAGTTTTTTCCTTTAAAACTTTGTTCCCCTAGCACTAGGGCTTGTCATCTTTCCTGCTCATGAGGGGGCTGACAGCCCACACTCTGAGCTTGACTAATAAAGGAGACCCTGTATGATTTGCATCTGGCTGATACCTGGTGGTCTTTGAGGGTTTCACAACTTTGGCATTACACCTTGTCTTGAACCCCCCCCCCCAAAAAAAAACCAAAGATCTGAATTAAAGGCACATCTTCTTACCTCAAGGATCAGGATTCAAGAGTGGCACTCCAGAGGTAGGGACAGTCTGATCTCTGACTTTGAAGCCTACATAAGGAGTTTCAGGACAGCCAGGGCTACACAGAGAAACTGACACAAATAAACGACAAACACAAGAAGTGGATCTTCCTACTTGAAATTAAGCAAATATTGCTCATAGGTGTTCCCACCATTTCGGGGATTTTAGTTCATTCCAACTGTAGTAGGTAAGTTGACAACCAAGGAGAGCCACTACACAAAGAAAGGGTAATTAGGAGTTCAAGGGCAATTTTAAGTACATAATGGCTTCGATGTTAGCCAGGGCTACAGGCAGTTTTGTCCTGTCCCTGAATATTTGCTCTTTTAGTTGGTGATTTGAATTTCACAACATACATGCAAATGATAAATGTGCTGAGCGTGGTGGCACACACCTTTAATTCCAAGGAGGCCTAGACAGGAGGATCTCTGTAAGCACCAGGGTAGCCAAGTCTACATAGAGACCCTGTCTACAGAAAAAAGGGGTTAAATTAATTTTGGCTTGGGATTAGGTCAAAATTTCCAAAATAATCCTAACCATATTTCTGCCATTTTTTATTACCTATTTATGTGAAGCAGCTTTCTCAGCATTGACTTTCAGAAAGTAAAAATATTGATAAACTCAGAAAATAAGTTCTATTTTCGCCAGTATCAAATATTCAACTGGGATTATATGAAATGGAATCGGAATAATTTATTATCACTAAATGTTTGATTCATATACCTACTTTATATGCACATACATTCTCACGGTTTAAAAGAAAGAACCTATAATATGGGAACTTCTTTATCTTCTGCTTACAAAGCATGCATATATACACAGCTCTATACCCATCCTACTTCTTTTCTTCCTACTATGTAGAATAGTGGTTCTCAGACTGCAAGGAATGCTCCAGAACAACACAAACCCTCCATTCATTCATCTTCTGGATCCATAGAATTACAAACTTGGGTTACAGTGATTAAAAAAAATGTCTTTAAAGATTTATTTTTTATGGGGGGGGTCTATATTTGTAGTTTGCCTGTACTAAGGCCAGAAGAGGGATTAGATTCCCCCACCCCTCCATGAACTGGTATACTGACACTTGTAAACATCTGTGTGTCTGCTTGGATCAAATCCATGTCTTTTGTAAGAGCCACCTTTTCAAACCCTGAGGAAGCATTTTGTATTTCAGCACCTATCCAGGGGCACGGATTTATTTTAACTGGGTCTCACTGTGCAGTTCTGGCTGGCCCTGAACTTGCCATTATGACAGGCTTCCAGACTTTAGCAAATCTGACACCATGTTAGAAACACTAAGGCACCATTCTGGCTTAAGAGGCCAGCATGTAGACCTTAACACCTGCCGAAATAGGAGCAAAACCCTAATCCACCAAAGCCCATACATAGTTCTGAGAAAGACTAGAAATGTGCTAACCTTGCTTTTTAGCTTCTATAGTTCTGATTCTGGATAACTGCTCTTGCTAACTGAGCTGTGTCAAACCATGATGTGGGTTTTGTGCTTTAAAAGCTCACCATGAGAAAGTCTCAGGACTGCACTTGGGTCACAAACCCTCAGTGTAGTAGCCAGTGAGTTAATAAAGACTTTCTATTGGCTTGAGCCAGTGTCCCAGTGGCCTTCTCTGATGGGTACCTCATAACACTATGCAGATCAAGCTGGCCTTGAACTCACTTAGATCTGCCTGTCTACTCCTCTTGAGTGCTGGGAATCAAGATGTGTGCCCTTATGCCAGGTCTGAGGGAGGAAATGTTTATTTTTAGCTTTTGAGATTAAGACCTCACATAGCTCTGACTTGGCTGATAATCATAATGACTCCACTCACTACCTTGAACTTCTGATCCCCCCAAGTTTGTTTGTTTTATTTTTTGAGACAGGGTTTAAGTAGAAAGTAGAAAGTTCAGGTTGGTGACAGTATTGCAGTCTTCCTGGGTCAACCTCCCAAGGGCTGGGATTCTCAACAAGTGCCACCACACTCTGTTCCTCGAAGGGGCAGGCAAGCTAGAGAATCGCTTTGATAGAAACACAAAACCTCTTCTGAGGTAAGGCCATTCTTCCTCCTATGCCTTGGTTAAAGTCTTCTCTCATCTTAGACATTTGTTTCATTAAATATTCTTTTCTTTACTCTGGAATACTCCATTGGAAATTCCTTATGTGCATTAAAACATGCCCAGAGCATCATCATATATGGCTCTTGCTCTCTCAATCATCTATCTTTTAGGTATGACATGATAATTTACTTCTCCTCTGCAGCCAAACATTTGAAAGAACCATGCAGTAATATCACCTGATCCAGCAATCCAACTTTGGAGATGTATCCTCAAGTATAAAAACTGTGCTGACAGGAGGTGAGGGGATGGCTCAGTTGAAACCCTAACACCCACATTTAAACAATGTAAACTGAGCCAGGCGTGGTGGCTCACTCCTTTAATCCAAGCACTCTAGAGGCAGAGGCAAGCAGATCGCTGTGAGTTTAAGGCCAGCCTGCTCTACAAAGTGAGTCTAGGACAGCCAAGGCTACACAGAGAAACCCTATCTCAAAAGACAAACAGACAAACAAACAAACAAAAACAGGAATGATGGCCTAGTATGGTAATGCATACCTTTTATCCTGATAGAAACAGGTAGATCTCTGTGATCTGGAGACTAGAATGGTCTACATAGTGAGTTTCAGGGCCTCTAGGGCTATGCAGAGAGACCCTGTCCTGAAACACAAAACCAACCAATCAACCAACCAAAACTAAAAATGGCAGTGTGTGTAATAATTCTTGGAGATGGGCAGATACAGACTGGAGGAAATTCAGTGTTCAAATGGAGAAATACTGTAGGGTTCCATTCAGATTAATTATCTAAAATCGTCTAATTTCTTTTTGGTTTGTTTTTGGGTTTTTTGAGGCAGGGTTTCTCTGTGTAGCCTTGGTTGTCCTGAGCTCCCTTTGTAGACCAGGCCGGCCTTGAATTCACATAGATCCCCCTGCCTCTGCTGGGATTATAGGCGTGTGCCACCACACCCAGCTTCTAAATAGTCCAATTTAGTGTGTTATTTAGAGTTCCATTCTTGTAACAAATGCCTGAGATAATCTACTGAGGAAGAGAAAAGATTTATTTGGGCAGGTAGTTTGAGAGGTTTCATCCCATTGTGAATTGGCACTGTGGCTTCAGTCCTGTGCAGAGGCAGTGTATCATGGACAATGCATGACAGAGAAAGAGAGTAAAAACCATTTACTTTATGAGCAGGATGCAAAAGAGGAAGATGAAAAGTCTAGAGCTCCAATATTACCTACAAGGGCATGTGGTCAAAAGCAGACCTCCCTCTTAGGGCCTTTGGGGGACACTTATCCAAACCATAACAGGATATTACTCATGGTGTGTAAGTTCTAGTTACCTGCCATACACCCTATGTCTCCTTACTAATTAGAGATTTCCACAGAAACAAAGGAATAAACACCTCACCAACAAAGAAAAGACCGTATACCAGACCTACAATAACAATCTTCCCAAGCCCTAGACATCTACCTAGGTGCCATTGTAAAACCATGATTAATAACAGCCAGGCTATGCGTCCACCAGAGCCCAGCAACCATACCACTGTAGGCCATGAATATTGCAACATAGCTGAAGCACAAGACAAAGACCTTAAAATAACCTTTTTGAATATGATAGAGGTCCTTAAAGAAGAAACACAATAAACCCCTTAAAGAAATCTATGAAACTGTGAACAGTAAAAAGAAATGAATAAAACAGTTCAAGACCTGAAAGTGGAAACAGAATCAATAAAGAAAACCCAAACCAAGGGGAAACTGGAATATCTTGTTTTCTCCATCTATGGTGATTGAGAGTTTTTATGGGTATAGTAGTCTAGGTTGGCAAATAGATCTACCTCAAGACACATCTATACCACTCCTAGGCAATATACCCAGTAATGGAGGTGGGGGACCAGGTGTGTATAAAGCTTGGGTGGGTGGAAAGAATGGGAGAGAGAGCAGAAATGGGTGGGGGCATCTGTGGGACAGAGGAGGCTGGGGAGTCTATGGGAGTGATGCTATCTGAGACATCTAGCAGCAGGAGTTAATGAACCTGAAGATCTAACCTCCTGTAGCCAGGTGGGAGTCCCAGTGTAGGAAGGGGGACACCAACTCACCCATAGATCTTTTGACCCAAAATTTGTCTTACCTACAAGAAGTGTACAGATAAAGATGGTGCTGAGTTTGAGGGAAGGGCAAACCAATGACTAGCACAATTGGGACCTATCCCATGGGAAAGAGCCAATCCTTAGCACTATTAATGATATTCTGCTATGCTTGCAGATGGGAGCCTAGCATAACTGTCTTCTGAGAGGCTTCATCCAGCAGCTGATGGAAACACTTGCAAAGACCCACAGCCAAACAATAGGCTGAGCTCAGGGAATCTTGTGGGAGACTTGGAGGAAGTATAAGATGGATCTGGAGGGGTAAAGGACACAACAAGATCTACAGAGTAAACTAACCTGGGCTTATGGGAAACTTAACCATCAACCAAAGAACATGCGTAGTCTGGACCTAGGCCCTCTACACATATGTAGTAGATGTGCAGCTTGTTCATCATGTGGGTCCCCTAATAATGGGAGTAGAGGCTGTCTGACCCTGTTGCCTGCCTTTGGATCCCTTTCTGCTACTTGGGCTGCCTTGTCAGGCACCAATGGGGAGAAGGTATCCTTAGTCCTGCTGTGACTTGAGGTGCAAGGGTGGGTTGGTACCTGTGAGGGGCCTCCCTTTCTCTGAGAAGGAAAGGTAGGAATGAGAGGGCAGGGCATGAGAGTGGGACTGTGAGGAGAGGAGAGGGAGCTGAGATCAAGCTGTAAAATGATGAAATAAAAAACAAAAAACAAAGAAAGGCCATTTTGCATTTTCCTTACACCAGTGAATTACCTCAGTATTCTCACACACACACACACACACACACGCACACAAAATGACTAAAAATATAAGAATGTATTTTAGGCAGCTGGAGAGTGATTAAAAGTGCATACTGCTCTCAGAGAGAACCCAAGTTTGGGTTCTAGCACCCCTTAACTCTCTGTACCTCCAGCTCCAAGGATTTCATTTCCCTCTTATATCTATCTATCTATCTATCTATCTATCTATCTATCTATCTATCTATCTATCTATCATCTCTCTCTCTCTCAATCTATTATCAATCAATCAATCTATCCATTCATCCATTTATCTGTTTTGTTTCTCTGAAGAACACTAACACAATGCTCTCTATCAGTATAAGTAAATTTCTATTTCATGTTTGTTTACTCCTCTTTATTCAGAATAGAGGCATTTAAAACAAATTATCACAGCATTTAAAAAGCTTTGTAACTTTTGTTTTACTATTATTCCATGCTAATCATCATTTTATGACTTTGACTAAATTTGCAAGGTAAGTGTAAAGAAAACTTCATTGTGAAGTTTTAGTCCATGGTTGATTTTTTTTTGGTGGGGGGGCAGTGTTAAGGCCATCATAAGAGGGAGCACAAAACTGCTCACTTCACTGAAAGCAAGAAGTAAAGTGAAAAGAGGAATGTATCAGGGTTCCAGAAGCCTTTCCAAGGGTCATCCAAACCTTCTTCTACTAGGCCCCAATGCATAATGATTATAAAATATCCTGATAGATTATAGAATATCCTGGTACTTTCCCAGTCTGGCAACCAATTTTAATTTATGAGAGTTTGAGGAACACTCCAGATCTGAGCTATGAACATTTCCACTGAGGCAATAGGCCTGCAGGTTCTGAGGAATTTACAAGTCTTAAGCTTCAGAATGCCCTTGCATATTATAAAACTCAGCCAAGTGGGAAGATAGGCAGGAGAGCTGCCAGAAGTTTGAGGCCAACCTGGTCTATAGGTTCTAGGCCACCAGTAGTGAAATATTTCTTTCTTTCTTTCTTTCTTTCTTTCTTTCTTTCTTTCTTTCTTTCTTCCTTCCTTCCTTCCTTTCTTTTCTTTCTTTCTCTCTTTTTTCTTTCTTCCTGTCTGCCTGTTTTTCTTTCTTTCTGTCTGTCTGTATGTCTTTCTGTCTCTCTGTCTGTTTTTCTTTCTTTTTGTCTCTCTGTTTTTCTTTCTTTCTTTTTTTTTTTCCAAGACAGGGTTTCTCTGGGTAAAACCTTGTTTAAAAAAGAAAGAAAGGAAGAAAGAAAGAAAGAAAGAAAGAAAGAAAGAAAGAAAAGAAAACAGAAAGAAGCAGGTGTGAAAATGCATACCTTTAACCCCAACATTGAGGAAGCAGAAACAGACAGATTTCTGAGTCTGAGTCAAGCCTGTTTTACATAGTGAGTTTCAGGCTAGCCAGGGCTACATAGTGAGAGCCTGTCTCAAAACAAAACAAGGAAGTTTGTTTATAAATGAAAAACACTTAGAGTGGTCTTGTATACTCTTTATCCAAAGTCAATCAATATGACCATCTCACATGACCATGGTTTTCTGACCAAACTACAAAATCAATATTTGTATAATGCTATTAATAAAACTATGGAGTTTTTTTTTGAGGTTTCACCAGTTTCTTTTAATTTCCTTTTAAGTTGCAAAATCCTATATTTCCTTTACTTCCTATTCAATAAAGGATTCATGAACATACGTATGTATGCATTTGTTTATATGGTACTAAGGACTGACCCTAGGATCTCACACATGTGATGCAAGTGTTTGACCAACAAGCCATATCCCTAGCTCTTTTCAGTTTTTGTCTTCTCTGTGTGTACTTGGATAGGTACACATGTGGACAAAGGCCAGAAGTCAACAACAGAAGCTATCTTTAAGGTCCATGTTCCAGTGTAGGAGAAGAGAAGGGTCACAGGAGACTGGGAGGTTGAAAAGGTTGCTAGGTCTCACAGGCAGATAAGAAACAGTTTATTCTTTTTAGACAGAGGCTGTTAGTTAGGCAGCTGTTAGCAGGCACCCAGGCACACCCTGGCATACATGACCACACACAGGTGGGTGGCACACAGGCCTAAAGACAGACACATGGACACCTCTTGGTCTCAAGGTTATATTTATATAGAATCACATGAAAGTGAGATTCTGCCAAAAACAGTTATATAAGATCCCAGGGCACCTGGTGGCAGCCATACATTACCTGACTCATATTGGATATCCTTGTTGGTGCCATGTTGTCTAAACATAAGGGGCCCTTCAGGCCTTCTGTTCCCTACATTCCACTTATTCAGGTCTTCTGTTCCCTACATTCCACCTATTTTGGTGCTTTATCATTCCAAGGTCAGTCATTTTCCAGGTTTCATCTGGTTTCTACACTGACCACACGGGGGCAGTGTAGGGCTATGTATTGTCCACATTATACGGACATATGCAAGCAACAGGCCCTGGTGGACTCTGACTCTTGGTGTTAGCAGTCCTTGGGGAGGGTGGCCCCTCACCATTAACTTCACATTCTTCACTTGCAGTTAGAGCTCCTGGGTGGTTGCTTAGAGGCTTGCTGCCCTCAGGACATGTTCAGCCCCAAGAGAAGCTTACATTGTGTATGGCTGGGGGTCTTATGACCGATACCCAAAACCAATCACTGGCTTTGGCTTAACCATATGGCCACCATACGTGCCTATGTATATGGCTGGCCAGGGAAAGCTGGCTAGATTTTCATGGATTAAAGTACAATCAGCTCTAGTGTCAATGGCAGCTAACACTCTGCACGTTAGTGGAAGACTAATGAATAATGAGCAAAGACAATGCCTCTGGTCTTCCAGGATCTGCCCTAGCCAGATACCGTAACCACACCCCTAAAATATACTTAGCTCTGGAGAGACACACCACACACTATTCTTCCTGATCCTATGGGTTCATGATCTACACACAGTGCCTTAAAGAGAAGTAGGTGGTAATAGAGGCTAATTTTTCCATCTCCTCCTCTTTGTACAGGGCACTATCTGCCCCCTGGTTTCACAAATGCAGGGGCAAATTTACCCAGCCTATGACCATACTAACTTCCTTTTGATTAATATATATAATATAAAAATATATACTACATAGTATGTACTATATTATACATACATATAAACATATTATATATTATAAAATTCATTATATTATGTTTTATTTATGTAAAATGTACTTATTATTTGATTTTTATTTTATTATAACATGCTTTATTATGATTTATTATATTACAGTTATTATAGTATGTATATATTCTTTTATAAAGTATGTTTGTTGTTTATATATTAAATAAATATATACACTATATCATATAATAAATATTACTATATATGTAATAATATATATCTTAATGAGCTCATATTCCAAATCACAAATGGAAGCTCAACTTTCAGTTTCTCTCCTGGCTACCAATTTATGTACTTTGATTTCTCACCACAAAATATCTTCATGACCTGCTTTCAGCAGTCAAAATGGCCAGTTCTCCATCAGCTTTTACTTTCTCCATCTTCACCAATGCCTCTCTTGGCAGTGTCAGCCAGGGCGTGTGAAGGTTTTCCCTGGCAATGCCGGCCTTCAGTCCATCTCCTTTCTGGCCTTTTTCTTCTTTTGCCCTGCAGCAGTTGTATCCAGCTGACTATGCCAGGTGTGAGGTCCATGCTCCACTGCACGAGAAGGGGGTCATGGGAGCCTGGGAGGTTGAAGAGATGAGTAGGGCCCGTAGGCAGATAAAGCATTCTTTACTCTTTCTAGATAAGGGCTGTTAGGTAGGCAACTGTCAGCAGGCACCCAAGCACACACTGGCATACTTGGCTACATACAGGCAGATGGCACACAGGCCGCATGGTGACAGGCATACAAGTCTACAGACAGACACACAGAGGCAGACTGGTGAAGGTGGAGGCAAAATCTCAGGCTGTATTTATTCTGTATTTATACAGAATCACACAAAAGTGGCATTCTGCCAAAAATGTTATGCAGTAGATCACTTCATTGTTGTCTATTTTGGGGTTCCAGGGCATCCAGGTAAACAGCCATATATTAGCTGAATAAGTGGATATCCGTATTGGTGTCATGTTGTGTAAACATGAACTGGCTTTAAGGCTTTCGTTTCCCTATACCATGCTTATTTATTATCATCATCATCATCATCATCATCATCATCATCATCATCATCATCATTATTATTGAAACAGGAGCTCAGTGTGTAACTTTGGCTGGCCTTGAGTTCCCAGAGATCTTCCTGCCTCTGTTTCCCATGTGCTTTGATTAAAGGCATGTGCCACCATGCTTGATTGTGTCCTCATAGTTTTTTTTTTTTGAAGGGTGTCTCCCACTGGTCTGGAGCTCACTGAGTAGGCTAGAGCTGGCTAGCCAATGAGCCAGGAGTCTGCCTGATGTCTCAGCCTCATCAGCACTGTGATTACAGACCACCATGACCAGCTTTTCCCTGTGGGTTCTAGCTATCCCGCACAAAGAAGCAAACCTAGGGCTTTACACATGCTAGCTAAGCATTCTATCTGTCCTCTCTTTCCATCTCCCTTTTATATTTCCTCCTTTTGATAGAAGGTCTGAATTGGCTAGGCTTCCTCGAATCCTTTCTGTAGCTCAGGAAAATCTTGATATTTTTTATCCTCCTCAATCAGCTTCCTGAGTAGCTGTCCTTATAGCCTTGCACCATAAGGCCTGGACATTAGAGTGTTTTAAAGAAGAGTAAAACGTGATCAGGTCTGTGCTATCAGTTTAGAAGAAACATACTTATATCTAGAGAAACAGGGAAGGAAAAGCCAAGGCAGAAAGCCCTAGAGATCTTTTTTTTATTAATTAATTAATTAATTTATTTATTTTGCTTTTTCAAGACAGCGTTTCTCTATGTTAGCCTTGGCTGTCCTGAACTTGCTTTGTAGAGAAGGCTGGCCTTGAACTCACAATAATCCACCCGTCTCTGCCTCCTGAGTGCTGGGATTAAAGGTGTGCGCCACCAGGCCCGGCAAGCCCTAGAGATATTCTAATTTGGTTCTATCATCACTCTATAAAAGATATAGTATGTCCTCTGGAGCTGGGGCTGGCTATACTTTGGCACATTTATTCCTTTTTTGACACTGTAAGTAATGAATTAAGAATATGGCTTAAATACAGTATGATTCTATGGTATCAGAGTATTTCCTTATCCTGATATTTAAAATTGTTGTGTACACAATGAACTGTTGGCTATATATAACCTTATGTGGTTAGAACCTTAGAAAATTAACTGCTTAGGAGCTAGTTTTTACATATATATATTTATACATTTTCTTTAATAGGATCAGGACACCCTTGTTTGTGATAATTACACCTCAGAAATAATCATGTTTTAGTTTCTATTTTTTAGGAGTTCGGATGCTTTGTCTGTATGTGTGTGGGAGTACCACATGTATGAGTGGTGTTTATGGAGGCTAGAAGAGGCATTTGATCTCCTAGAAGCAGAGTTGGATAAGGTTGTGAGCTGCTGGCGCTGGGAACTCAGCCCACGTCCTTTGGAAGAGTAGCTAAGCACCCATAACCACTGAGCTGTCTCTCAAGCTCCACGTGTTCATTTCTTAAGGTATTGTCTCAGTTACTCTTGTTATGACAGAACACCATGACCAAGGCAGTGTATAAAAGAAGCCAGACAATTGGAGCTCATTGTTCTAGAAGGTTAGAGCCCATGGCGGTCATGGTAAAGAACATAGCAGCAGGGAGGCATGAGGCATGGTGCTGGAGCAGTGGCTGAGAGCTCACATCCTGAGACACCAACCACAAGTCAGAGACAGGAGAGAGAGAGGTGGGTAAGGAGTGAGAACACTAACTGGGAAAGATGTGGGCTTTTGAAAGCTCAGTGTCTAGCTTTAGTGACACACCTTCTTCAACAAGGCCACACCTCCTAATTCTTCCAAACAGTTCCACCAACTGGGGCTAAGTAATCAAATACATGAGCCAATGGGGACCATTCTCATTCAAACCACCACAAACAACATCACCATGTCCTCCCTTGAGATTCATGTGCTTCATGTAACTTTTTGTTTGGTTTGGTTTTTTGAGACAGGGTTTCTCTGTGTAGCCTTGGCTGTCCTGGACTCACTTTGTAGACTAGGCTGTCTTTGAACTCACAGAGATCCTCCTGCCTCTGCCTCCCTAGTGCTAGGATTAAAGGCATGTGCCTCTGTGCTCAGCTTCATGCAACATTTTTTTGTTTACTTTTGAAACATTCTCAATTAGTATAGATTGAAATTTAACAGATACATCAGGTTATTTTTGTACTGCTACACACTTAACATTTCCTTTTCTACCATTTAATCTGGTAACTCCATTAGGTATTAGACCTTGCTTTTAGTCTTTTCTTTTTATTCATTATTATTAGTATTAGTTTTTGCCCTCATTTGATTGTTTTTGATACAGTCTCATGTAGCCAAGGCTAGCCCTGAATTTCTGATTCTCCTGCCCCCTGCTGGGATGACTGGCTAGCCTCACCTTTTTATATACTAGCAAGGTAGCCTAGCATAAAAGAAGTTTTCCTCTTCCAGCATCAGTTACCTCATGTAAAATGAAGCCATCAATTACTACCTTGCCACACACACAAAAAAAAGGACACCGGAAAATTCACATGAGCCAATGAATGATCAATTATTGTAGCCTGTACATGAAGTACCCCTTCCCAAGTGCCCATATTTCTAGAACTCAGGAGCCAGAGTCAGGAAGATCAGGACTTCAAGGATGAAAGAGGTATGTAGGTAACTGGGGCACATCTTTGTAGTGTTTATCTTGTTCCTGCCTCCTTCTCATCCCTTCCTACTTCCTGGTTCATGTGAAGATAACTTCATTATTATTATTTTATTATGTTTATTTTTTAAACATATACATTTATATTATTACACATGAATAAAATAAACTACGTACAGCAGGAAGAACCATGAGACAATCATGAGTTATACAAATGTTACATTCCTAGTGATTTGGCTATTTGTATTTGTCAAACTTGAAGTAAACATCTTTCCTGTCTTGTTGAATCTAAATTTCTGAATAAAAATCAATATCTCTCATATGTCATCTCTATTAACTTAAAACATCTATGTTGATCTAAAAAAAAAAAAACCTTATCCCCTAATCAACTAAACTTGATTGTAAGACTAAACCCTCTGTTCCCCAGTGGGTCCGTGCTCTTTCCCGTATTTGGAGGAGCGCAGGGTGTTCGAAGTTTGTACCTTCTGAACCGCCAGTTGTCCAGTCGCAATGAGGGGGGAGCTTGATGCTTCTGGCTAGATCCCTTTAGTCTGTTTCCCAGCAACTCTGCCTACTAGACATAGTACATACTGTGCGCCACCATCTTTCCTAGTCCCTCCCCCCGAGGATAACTTTCAGCCACATCCTTCTGCCATGATGATCACTTGCCTTGCTATATGACCAGGCCTTAAACCTCTGAAAGCATCAGCTCCAGTAAACTTTGGTCCTTTAAGTTGTTTATTTCAGGTATTTTCTCATGGCAAAGGAAAGGTGATTCTCAGTAAACTAGAAGGAAGCTAACTTCTTAAGCTTTTAAGCTCAGTACAGTGGTACATGAATTTAATCCTAGCACTTTAACCCCAGGTGGATCTCTGTTACCATCCGGCCTGGTCTAAATAGTGACAACATGGAAAAAGCAAAAGAAAAGAAAGAAAGAAAGAAGAAAGGAAAATAAAATAAGAGGGTCTCTATTTACACACAGGATCCACTAAAAGCCAGGCCAGGTTGCACAGACATGTAATCCAAATAAGGAGGCTGAGGCAAGAGGACTGCAATTTCAATGTGTCCCTAAGATATAGGGTAAGTTCAAGGCCAGCCTAAGCAATGGAGTCAGTTTTTGTCTCAAAACTAAGAAACAATACTTAGAGCTTCTGTTGGAGCAGAGCAAACCCCCTTGGAGGGTGTCTGGCAGAGGTAGCTGGATTTCTTTGAATTTGACACTAGTTTGGTCTGCATAGTAAGTTCCAGGGCAACCAGGGAAACATAGGAAGACTGTGTGTTTAAACAGGAGTTGGGGAAGGGAAGAGGGAGGGAGAACTTTTGAGGCAGGGCACAGTGGCCTTCAACACTAGCTCTTAGGAGGAAGGCAGATCTCTGTGAGTTCAAGGCTAGCTTGGTCTTTGTAGCAAGCTGCAGGCCCGCAAAGACTACAGAGTGTGACCCTGTCTCAAATAAAATAAAACAAAACAAAACAAAATAAAATAAAATCACCCCTTCCCAATTCTGGTAGGCATATTTAAATGGCACATGCCTTAAAATCCCAGCACTCGGGAGGCAGAAGCCGGTGGATCACTATGAGTTCCAGCCAAGGTTACACAGAGAAACCCTGTCTCGAAAAACCAAATCAAACCAAAACAAACCAACAAAACAAAACAAAACAAAAAACCCCACAAAAATAGTTAAAAATAAGTAGGTAAAATAATTTTAACAAAAACAAAAATTTTTTAATTTACATTTTAAAAATGTATTGCCTCATTAGAGGCAGCTGCTTAAAACCACAGTACTTGATTTATAGCCCCCCCCCCCCACCTTTTTGATACATGGTTTCATTGTGTAGGGTCCTGGGAGTTTTGGAATTAGCTACTTAGTTCAGATTGCCTTTAAAGCCCCAGAGATCTCTACCTGCCTCGGTCATCAGAGGGCTGGTATTAAAGACATGCTTAGACCACATGGCCCTGAAGTCCTCAGACCCATCCCAACACCTGCTCCCAGACCTCTTCAAGGTCCGCCATCAGAAAAGACTGGGGGTAGAGTGGCAATACCGTTAAGAGTATTTTCTTTTTTACATTTTAATTACATTTATTTATTTCTGTGGGAGACATAAAAGACCAATTTGTGGAAAGAGTTAAAGTTTTCTTCCTGGCATCAAACTTCTGTCCTCAAGCTTAACAGCAAAAACCTTTACTCATTGAGGCATTTCCCTGGCCATATAGTATTAGTCTTAGGGGAAAAAACCCTCAGAAGTGATACTTCATGAGGTTGCAAACACTAAGACAGCCTCCCCTCCCCCACCTCCTCGCCACGCGCCTCTGCGTAGTTGCCTGAGAATTTGACACGTGACTAAAATGGCGGGAAAATTGGGCCGGTCTGGGGCAAGGTTCAAGGGATATACGATATGCAGGCATGCGCACTTTGCCTGCTCACCGACTGCCACAGCCGGGTATCCTAGCAAGAGGGTCCTGAGCCACAGGCTAGCAGGACCCTGTAACAATTCTCGAAGTTTCTTATCCTGCCTACTCACTACCTCACTTCCTGGTACACTGTTTGCGCTTCAGTTGACCAGTAGTTCCCATCTCTTCTCTCTCTAGGTTGCTTGTCTCTGAGGCAGAGGTTAAGATGGGGCTTGCAGGTCGCCATTTGGGAACCAAGGTCGGCCTCACTCTTCCTGGGCTGAGATGTTGGCTGCGGCTGCGGCTCTTAGCCGCTAATTTTGCGGCTTTCTACTTTCCTGGACTGGTTCCCATCACGTACTGTGAGGAGGGCTCTCCCAACTCTTACTACAAGGTGAGGCGCCAGGGGAAAAAAAGGGCTCTTGCGGAAGGCCTTGTGCAGATAACAGGAAGTCCCAGGCCCACCCTCTTGGTATGGCGCCATCTTCCTTGGTTCTGTCCTCCAGGCGTTTCTACCCGCCTCCCATCCTCTCAGGGTATCTTTCTCCCTCCCCTCGCCTTGCCTAGCCTCCCCATGCCTTCCTGGCCATAGGTCCTCCCTCAGGTCCCTTGGCCTATTCCAGAGGCATGTTCTTTACCCCACCACCTCCCCTTGCTCTTCAGCCTCCCTGCCAGAAGCCCACCCTCTTCTGCTCCCACTTGCTCCTCTCTCCTCCATGTCCTGTTAGGCTCCTGTCATATTTCTGCCACACTCTTGTCCTGTTCCTTGGTTACTCACTCTGGCTGCCCTGGTCCTCCAAAATGCATAACACTCATTTTGTTGCCTATTTATACAGGCTGGTGATACTGAAAGGGGAGCATTTGCGGTGCAGGGCATTTAGCAAGCTTTAGGAAATGGCTCTGTGTTCACAGTGCCCCAGTCATCCTTTTCTTCCCCTCCCTTCCTGAATACTCTTTAAGTCAGGATCTATGCCTAGGCTAGCCTTAAGCTCAACATCTTTCCAAGTTCAGACTCACAGATGTGTGCCACTGTGATCAACATTATTATTATTATTGTTATTATTATTATTATTATTATTATTATTATTATTATTATTATTATTATTTGGAGACTTGGTCTCCTGTAACCTAGGCTGCCCAGTGATCACCACGCTTCACTATATTGTTTTTGGTAAGAAGGTCTCAGAGCAGCAAGCTGGCCTTGAGGCCTTGAATTGGCTTTAAAGTCCTGCTTGGTGGGATGCTAGGCAGAAAGATATGTGCTTTCTTGAAAAAATATTGTTTTTTAGATTTGAATTTGCTGAGTAGCCCAGGCTGATTTCCAACAATAATATACCATCCTTGAGTTTTAAGCCTGTAGCATGTTGGGGTTACAGGGTATGTGTAACCATCCTTCCCCTCTCCCCTTCTTTATTTGTTTTTCAAGACAGGGTTTCTCTGTGTAGCTCTGATTATCACTGTCCTAGAACTCACTCTGTAGTCCAGGCTGGCCTCAAAGTCACTCAGAGATCAGAGATTCGTCTGCTTTTGTAAACTCCCCTCCTTCCATCCACCTGCACTGTGCTGGGATTAAATCCATGCGCATCGTTACCCTGCTTTTTTCCAGTTAATTAATTAATTAACTTCCTAGTAGGAAGTTCCTCTCCCTTCTCTCCTCCCAGTCCCCCCCTCTCACCTCTCCTCCTCTCCTCCTAGTCCCTCCCTCTCACCTCCTTTTCCTTCCCCCTGTGTCCCACTCCTTTTCTCCTCAGAGAAGGAGAAACTTACCATGGATATCAACCAAACTGTAAACTGATGGTAGCAACAATAGACAAGGTTACCGTTTAGTTATTTTATTCTTTGTTTTGGAAACAACTAGCTCATTGTATTATTAATGAATGTTCTTTTTCCTTCCTTTTAATCATCAATACAAGTCTATGCTGATAAACTGTACTCAATGGAAACTGTGATGACCTATGACTATGATAGGTAAGCGAGGCAGAGTTGTAGTTTTATTTAAAACACGAGAAAGGATCATGTGGAAGATTTTAGGGAGTGATCATGCTTTGTTTAGTAATGTTCTGTTATTACGTGATCAGTTTCAATGTGACTTAACCATTGGAAAAAGAGGAATTATCTGTATTATAAAAAACTAAGATGTTCTTTGGTGTTAATTTATTTCTTCTACTAAAGTCAAGTCTGACTTTCATTATAATGCGAGGCAGAAATCTAGGGTAACACAAGTATTTAAAATATATAAAATATCCTGGCTTCTATTTAGATTGTACAAATCTTTTGCCATTTAAAATATATACAAGATTTTTATGTATTTTATTTTCTACTTAAGTCATCTTATATTCATAATAATTGAAAGAAAGTTTTAGTTCTTTTCATCTATTAATTTTTGATACTATATGGGAATATGTTTGGGGAGGACACTGTTCTTTAAATTTGCTTTGACCAGAACTAATAATTTCAGTTTCTGGACATATTACACTAGAATTAATATAGACTTGAAACTGTTGTTTACTTATTTTGAGAAATTTAAAGTTTAAGCTCCAAAATATTGTGAGTTTTTTTGTTTGTTTTTCCTTTCTTTTCTTTTTTCTTTTTTGAGACAGGGTTTCTTTATATAACCATGGCTGTCCTAATAACTCACTTTGTAGACCCAACTAGTCTCAAACTCACAGAGATTTGCCTGCTTCTATCTTGGGAGTGCTGTAATTAAAGATGTGCTCTACCACTGCCAGGCCTGTGAGTTTGTGTTTGTTTGTTTGTTGAGACAGGGTTTCTCTTTGTAGCCTTGCCTATCCTGTACTCGATTTGTAGACAGGCTGGCCTCAAACTTACATTGATCTGCCTGCCACTGCCTCCTTGAATGCTGGGATTAAAGGCATGCAACACCAATGAGATTTTTTAAAAAAATATGTTAAGAAAAGTCAAAAGCAGTAACAAGAGCCTTTATGTAATGCATTTAACTATTACACACTCTAAAGAAAAACGTATAGAGAAGCAAATAGTTCATAATTAGACATATTCTAGGTCATAGTTTTATTCACAGTCTTGTTGACAATGGAGAGGCTAGATGAATTATGAAGATTGGTTTCTTGTAGAGTTTCAAAACATATTTGAACTTCTTTTTTCTTTAGGTTTGACTTCTGTCAAGATTCTTTGAAGAAAACACCCTCTGAGACTCTTGGACAAATTTTATTTGGAGAACAAGTAACAATATGTCCCTACAAGGTTATTCAGCTGATCTTTTTTTTTTTAAGATTTATTTATTTATTATGTATATAGTGTTCTTCCTGCATGTAACACCTGTAGGCCAGAAGAGGGCACCAGATTTCATTGTAGATGGTTGTGAGCCACCATGTGGTTGCTGGGAGTTGAACTCAGGACCTTTAGAAGTACAGGCAGTGCTCTTAACTTCTGAGCCATCTCTCCAGCCCTATTCACCTGATCTTATTAGTTTATCTTATTTTTTAAATAATAATAATAATAATAATAATAATTATAATATAATATAATATAATATATAATATAATATAATTATAATATATATTTATTATTATTATTATTATTATTATTATTATTATTATTATTATTATTATTTTGGTTTTTCGAGACAGGGTTTCTCTGATCTGCCTCCCTCTGCCTTCCCAGTGCTGGGATTAAAGGCCTGTACCACCATGCCTGGCTGAAAGAATTTTCTTAAAACTGTTTAAAATTGAATCTTTGTTTTAAAGGGAGGGATGGAAAAAGATAACCTCATGTTCACAGAGGAATCTGTTAAAATATTAGCAGTATCTGAGTCCACATAAAGGAAGAGACAGACAGAGATGTAGAGATGGGAGAAAGTGTGTGAGAGAATGTTACTGGAGAGTGAACTCTGGGAATCACATATGCTAATCAGATGCTCTACTGTAGGCATACGGTTATTATGCAATTTGAATGCTGGTTTCTGTACCTCCATATCTGGTTGCAATCCTTGTTCTGAGACTCTCCTGTCTCAATGTGTTTATAATTGGTATGCCAATAAAGCAGCTTACAGCCAATTGCTGAGTAGGGGAGAGAATAGAGCTGGAGTTCCTGCCAACCAAGGGAGGAGGAGTTAAAGGAGGAAGTAGGGGATTGATCTACCAGCAGAGGTCAAGGAGACATCAGGAGAAGGAACTGGAACAGGGAAATCTACAAAGTACAAGTTTCTCTGGGATGAATGCTGGGAGGAAGCCAAATTACTTTAGATGGTTAAGAACAGAGTAATAACTGCTCAGTTAATGTGTTATGAACCTTATTATTAAACAAATATAAAAGAATCTCTATCATCACTGGTAGGTTTGTTATCTACAACTGACTTTTTAAATACTTTTAAAAGTAATTTAAAAATTTAAAAAATTTCCCAGCAGTCGGGAAGCAGAGGCAGGTGGATCACTGTGAGGTCGCGGCCAGCCTGGTCTACGAAGTGAGTCTAGGACAGCCAAGGCTAAACAGAGAAACCCTGTCTCGAAAAACCAAAAAAAAAAAATTAAATTGTATGTATATTGGTGTTCTGCCTGCATGTATGTCTGTGTGAGAATGTCAGATCTTGGAGTTACAGACATGCCATGTGTGTGTTGGGATTTGAACCCATAACCTGGAAGAGAAGTCAGTATCCTTAACTGCTGAGCCATCACCCTAGACCCTCAGAGTAATTTTAATAACATAGAAATTATATTGTATTTTTGTGATTTGAATTTGATTAAAATTGAACTTGAATATGTGTAAGATAACAGTTAAGTTGGTCAGTATTAAATGCTTGTTGAACCTTTCATTTGAAAAATATTCTTGTGTAGGGTTATTGATAACATGCAAGTAATATGGTGTTATGACAGGGAAGGTGGAGAACACTATTGTACATCGGGATTTCTAATAGGATGTTTTAATACCCCAAGTGGCCAATTAAAGGCGATGTAAGTATCGCCAAATTACAAAGGAAGTACAAGAATGTTTTTTTCACTTATGTTTTACTTTCTACTTTACTCATCTAGAAAACATTAATGGGACAACTACCATCTAGGCTCTGTGCTATATGCTTGGGGATATAAGAACAAATGTACTTTGTTTCTGTCCTGTATGCTGTCTCTGTCCTTTTAAATATATATTCTTGGTTTTTTGTTTTTGTTTTAGTTGTGGTTTTTCTAGACAGGGTCTCTCTGTGTAGCCTTGGCTGTCCTGGACTTGCTTTGTAGACCAGGCTGGCCTTGAACTCACAGCGAACTGCCTGCCTCTGCCTCCCAAGTGCTGGGATTAAAGGTGTGTACCACCATGCCTGGAGATCTCCAGTAAGCCAATGTAAATTTAGGCTTATTAGCTGTATAAGGCTGATGGCCCTGAGTCTGCTAACTTATTTGCAAATCTACAGGGAAATAAGAAGAAGTAAGAGAGATAGAAAATAAACCACTCACACGATGCATTCAAGAGAAAAGGTGGATGAAATTAGGCATCTCAACTTCATCTGAAGTCAGGTTTCCCAATCTGCACACAAACATTCAAGAGAGAAGGTTCAAGAGAAAAGGTGGATGAAGTCAGGCATCTCCACTTCAACTGAAGTTAAGTTTCTCAATTTCAACGCTGTTTATTGCTGATAATCATACTTACACTTCTGAAAAAAGGGAATTACTTCATAGTCACAAGAGTACAATTAATCACAAAAACAGAGGAATTCTAAAATATAACAGCTTACATGTTTTGAAGCTAAGCATTTCCCCTTTTTTTGGTTTGTTTGTTAAGAATATTTTGTTTATTGAAGAATAAAGTAATCAACATTAGTAATTTTAAATTTGAACAAAAACCTTTATAGTGGCAATGAAAAAGCCTGACATGCTGTTGTTATTCAGCGCCTCTCCATCCCAGTATTCAATCAAGATTTCTGCTTTATTGATTGACTGGGTGTGATAAGAACAGGTAGTCTAATCTATGTATCCATTAAATAAGTTCATAGTGAATTTAGAATGACAAAGATTGCCAGGGCCTAAGGTTAATGGGGTCTGAAACTTATAAGAGTGTAGACTCATCAATTAGGACTATACATTATCCGGCTATCTCTTAGTTCATTATGAGCTCAGGACAATAATTTTATCTGTCTTTCATTCTAAGAAACAGAGTAAATTCAGACATCTCTAGGTAGCTTCATTCCAATTTAGGTTCATGGGACGTTTAAGCCAGTTTGCATATATTTATGGTGAAATACCAGGATTTGTGGGACCGTCTGGAGTGGAGGCTTATCTGAAGCCACAAATCTGCTACAAGGCTATCCTTAGGCATCTGGAGGTCCACAAAGGTATTTATTGCAGACATAAACTAACCTTAACTTTTAAAACTATTTGAATCAAATCAGGAGGTCCATAATCAGGGATTAATTCATCTGAATAACAAACAGTACACCTTCAACAAGATCCTGTAGGAATTTTGTTCAATCAGAGCTGGTCAGTACCCAGAAAATAATAGTTCACACCAATGGTTTTCAAGACAGAGTTTCTCTGTGTAATCTTGGCTATCCTGGACTCACTTTTATAGAACGGGCTGGCCATGAATGTAGTCCTGGCTGTCCTGGTCTCACTTTGTAGACCAAGCTGGCCTTAGACTCACAGTGATCCACCTGCCTCTGCCTCCCTGGGTGCTGGGATTAAAGGCATGAGCCACCATGCCTGGCTCTAATGCCAGATTTCAGAGAGATGCAGCAGTGCACAATTGACAGGGTAGTCAGAGTTGGAAGCAATTCTGGGGTGCATCACAATACAGACCTTGCACATTCCGGATCCCCTCCAGAGATCTCTCATGACTACTGGACTTCCCCAAATCAATGGCTCCTGATAGCATGTCAGAGGCTGGAAGCAGTTTGGGTGTGCATCATGGTACAGACCTTGTGAATACCAGATCACCTCCTAGACACGCCGCATGCCTTGTGAGATCACTTAACAGGGTGGCTCTTGGCAATATTTTACTAGTTAATTTTTATGACTCCATATCTTTGTGTGGTTAAAAGTTAAAAAACGACATACATCTATGAATATTACAGTTTTATATTATTGTTTCTTTAACAACTGTTTAATACATACAGAGTTGATTAATACTTTAATTATTAGGCCAAATAATACAGGTTATAGTTTTAAATGTATAGAGACATATTTATCCTTCATATCTTTAAGAAATTTAGTGAATTTGCCTACGTGTACGTATTTGTACCATGTGTATGTCTGTTTCTTGCAAAGATCAGAAAAGGACATCAGGTCCCTTGGAAGTGGAGTTATAGCAAGTTGTAACCGAAGCGGATGCTGGGTAGTAAACTCAGGTCCTCTGCAAGACCTATCTGAGCTGAGCTACCTCTCCATCCCCATGGGACATTAAAAAAAAGTATTAGTTTATCCAATTTTTATTCCATCATCAGGTTTAGTATTTTGTAGTTTCTAGGAGAAGTTAAAATTAAAAATTTTCTTTTGTCTTTTTACAGTCTGAAGTCAGCAAAAACAATACTTTGTACCTCTTCAATCATGTTGATATTACTATTACATATTACATAGAAAGGGACACAACCAGAGATGTTGTAAAATTGATTAGTTCCAGAGTTGATCCCAAAAGGTAGCTATGGAGTTTCTTTTAAATTAGTTCTAATGATTTCAAAATGGACTTAAAATGCCCAGATTTTCTAACTTGTTGTTTTTTACTTTTAGGATCCCTATGTGATATTACATAATATATTTTGAAAGCTTAATCATTATTTTACCCTGTCTTCTACATGCTAAGTATCTGAGTATTATGAAATGTGAAGAAGAATTAAAATAAAGAATAGATTTATTGGGAGTGTTCTGACTTCATTTTGTTGCTGTCTTATTATAAAGGGGTTAGTATAAATATAGTTTGATTTGTTTTTCTCAGAAAGGCAGCTTTAGTACCAGTAGATTCTGTTAGGAAAATATTAGGTAGGTAGAAGAATCTGCTAATAATCAGAGCTCTTAACAGCTAAATAAGCAGCCTCAAGAATTATTGAATACTTTATCCTTGGACATATGTAGGAAGAGCCCGGACACCTACTTTTAAAGAGATCTACCATTGTACCTTGAGCCCTAGCAAATGCCTAAAGAATTGTTCATTCATTTCTGTTTTTTATACCTAGAAGTCTGGTGGGTGAATCACATAGGAATGCTATTCACTTGTCCATAAATGCTCTACTAATTTACATTGCCATTAATAGTGTATATTAGCAACACCCTTCATTGCTAAGCTTGGTGGTTTATACATAGTAGGCTCTCACATGTCTGGGTGCTTACAAATATGATTTGTCTTTATGTACTTACTGTTTTAGAGTTCAAGTTATTAGATACCATTTTCAGGAGGTCTGAGGCAAAAGGAATGTTCTTAAATAGAAAGTTTTAGGTAGTATATAGAGTCCAATTTGAGTGTTGGGAACATTTAGAAACAAAAAGTATTGTAAATAATGAAGAATTGCAGGTGAGTATAGTCATGTAATCCAATAGGTGGAGGCAGAGGGATAGTGACTTTAAAAAGAGTTTTTAAAAAATATATATTTTATTAATTTATTCATATTACATCTAAATTGTTATCCCATCCCTTGTATCCTCCCATTCCTCCCTCCCTCCCATTTTCCCCTCATTCCCCTCCCCTATGACTGTGACTGAGGGGGACCTCCTCCCCCTGTATATGCTCATAAGGTATCAAGTCTCTTCTTGGTAGCCTGCTGTCCTTCCTCTGAGTGCCACCAGGTCTCCCCATCCAGGGGACGTGGTCAAATATGGGGCACCAGAGTACGTGAGAAAGTCATATCCCACTCTCCACTCAACTGTGAAGAATGTCCTGTCCATTGGGTAGATCTGGGTAGGGGTTCAAAGTTTACTGCCCATATTGTCCTTGGCTGGTGCCATAGTTTGAGCAGGACCCCTGGGCCCATATCCACCCGTCATAATTAAAAAGAGTTTTTAGATAAAGAACATACTGTAAAGCTCAATTTTCCTAGTCTGCTAGTATGTGTCTGAATAACTATGTATTGAAAATTGTACATCAGTTTCATGTACAAAATCACTCCCCACTCTTTTACTAGCTATAAGCATTCAGAGGAGGACCACTTAACTTGCAACGAGCCCCCTTTGGAAATTTCCGAAGAAAATGCAGATAATTTAAATGTGGTCTACACATATTCTGTAAAATTTGAGGCAAGTATTTGGTGCTCTCACCTTATTTTTTTAATCAGACACATAAACCTCATATATTTAATATTAAAGCTGAAACTTTCATCACTTTTAAGCTATAGAGACAAGATTAGGGCACACATAAGGCCCTGGTTCCTTCTTTAATCTCTGTGTCTCTGTATCTCTCTGTGTCTGTCTCTGTGTTTCTGTGTCTCTGTCTCTTGCTGCCTATCTCTGTCTCTCTGTCTCTGTCTCTCTGTTTCTGTCTCTCTCTGTCTCTGTCTCTCTCTGTCTCTGTCTCTCTCTGTCTCTGTCTCTCTGTCTCTGTCTCTCTCTGTCTCTGTCTCTCTGTCTCTCTCTGTCTCTGTCTCTCTGTCTCTGTCTCTGTCTCTCTGTCTCTGTCTCTCTTTGTCTCTGTCTCTCTGTCTCTGTCTCTCTGTCTCTGTGTCTCTTTGTCTCTGTCTCTCTGTCTCTGTCTCTCTCTGTCTCTGTCTCTCTGTCTCTGTCTCTCTCTGTCTCTGTCTCTCTGTCTCTCTGTCTCTGTCTCTCTGTCTCTGTCTCTCTCTGCCTCTGTCTATCTGTCTCTGTCTCTCTGTCTCTCTGTCTCTGTCTTTCTCTGTCTCTCTGTCTCTGTCTCTCTGTCTCTGTCTCTCTCTGTCTCTGTCACTCTCTGTCTCTCTGTCTCTGTCTCTCTCTCCTGCTCTTCCCCTTCCACCCCTTATCTCCCTCTCCTCTTCTCTCTCTCTCCTTCTCCCTTCAGTGTTTGCTGTATCCCATCTGCCCTTGAATTTCAAATCCTCTTGCCTTCACCTCTTAAGTGCTGAGATTACAATTGTGCACCACTGTGTCTCATTTACATCTCATCGTTTAATTCTTCTTTCCAGAATATATAAAAGAGCAGATAATTTTATATGGTTAGTGCGATATATTCATCTATCTATCTATCTATCAAATCTTCCTAGTGAATAATCTGTCTGATGCTCCTATTTCCCCAATATGTTTTCTATAAATTGCTTTGTAACTTTTTGCTGACTTTTTAGGGGTACAGAAATATATTGTTTTTCCCCTACACGAAGTGTTTCAAACCTAGTGTGCATTAAAACCTCAGGCCCATCTCTCTTAGTATGAGCCAAGCTTCAGATGCCACAAGTGACTAGTGTCTGTCCCCTTGGTGAAGGTATGGACCTCCACATTTACAGTCCCAGGCTCTTTGAGTTCAACCTAGTTTTTCCTGCTTTTCCTAGTATAGGGAATTTCATCACATCCCATGACATGGTTTGATTTTTAGACCGTGTAACTGGGTGAACTAGACTGTATCATCCTGCTTTGGACCCTGGGAAGTCTCACATGTGCCTCTGGTATACAGATAATCAGAAAATGGCTTGGGGGCACAGGTGTAATCTTGACATGTAGATGGCATAGAGACATAAACGGAACCATTTAGTGGTGGCCAGTACCAGATAGCAGCTACATTCACCTAACTACCTGACTTACAATCTCTATGCACCAGGACTACTTCTGCTGCGTTCAGGCAGCCAACCACCTGCAAACTGCTGTCTAGAGCCAAGAGTTTGTGAAGTTTGGGTGAGATTGTGAGCTTGAGCCCCTGTAGGGAAGTTCAGGTGTAGCACTATAAGCTCTAGTTTTCCAAGTTTTCTTTTGCCCTTGTTTTGGAGATAGCTGTGTAAATGCTGAGACAGAATTTCACTCTGTAGGATGGCCTGGACTGCACTCTGCAGCACAGTCTGGCCTCAGACTCATGACGATCCCTGCTTCAGCCTCCTAAGTGTTGGGATTATCAGTATGCGCCATCCTGCCCAGATCTCCTTTTGTCTTCGGAGAATGATACATGTCCTCAAATAATACAAAACTTAGTGTATAATACATTTATTCAAAAGGAAAATTAATCAATATTAGCATTTGAGTGAACACTTCTTTATTTTTATGACAAATATTTGAATTGTGGTTATGAAGTCATTGTATTCATTACATACTACTATGAATTATGGATAATGAGTGTCTGTTATGAATCACTGAATGTCTCTCAAAATGCATGTATTCATAATACTTTTTAAAAAGATTTATGTATTAAGTATACAGTGTTCTGCTTGCATGTGTGCCTGCATACTAGAAGAGGATACCTGATCTCATTATAGATGGTTGTGAGCCACCATGTGGTTGCTGGGAATCGAACTCAGGACCTCTGGAAGAGCAGCCAGTGCTCTTAACCTCTGAGCCATCTCTCCAGCCCCTTCATACTACTTTTATTTTATGCACTATTTTATAGCGTTGGAAAGGCTGAGTTGGAGGCTACCCTGATCTACATAGTGAGACCTTATTTAAAAACACATACCACACTTCATGTACTCTCATTTTAAGACACTGTGTCCATTTAGTGAGAGAAAGTAGATGAAGTTTAGAGGCAAAGGTGGTAGAGAATATGGCAAGTGTTAGAGGGAAGGGTGTGGGGGATGAATTTGTTCAAACTCTATTGTATACATGTATTAACTTCCCAAACTGCTAAACACTCAACCAGATAAAAATGACCATTACTTTAAAAAATGTTCATTGAAAAGAAGTTCTTCTCTTATCCAATATATCCCGTTCAGTTTCTCCCTCCCTCCACTCCTCCCAGGCCTGCCACCTACTTCTCCTTTCCCCCAGAGTCACTCCCCTTCCGTTTTCTCTTCAGAAGCAGAGCAGGCCTCCAAGAGAAGATAGCCAAACAGGACAAAACAAGATACAAGACAAGGCAAAAGCTGTCCCATAGGGCCTGGACAAGGCAACCCCATAGGAAGAAAAGAGTCCCAAGATCAGGGAAAAGATTCAGATATACTCCAGCTCCCACTGTTAGAAATCCCACAAAACCACGAAGCTAACAGACACAACATATGTGCAGAGGACCTGGTGGAGGCCCAGTGCTTGCTGCATCAGTCTGTGAGCACATGTGAGGCCTACTGTTTTCATACAATCAAACAGGGCTGTTTTTACTTCATTCAAAGGATACAGATTATTTGTTGTTGTTGTAAATTCTAGTTAAATAAGCTTTGCTTATGAGCTAGCCTGAGACTGTATCTACATTCACAGCAGTGCATGATTTGTTTGTTTTGTAGTGTGGAATTTAGAACTCAGGGCTTTACATGGGCTAGATGTACTGAGTACAATCAGTTCTGATTGCTAGAATGTTGGTTGGCTTGATCTTGTGCAGATAATCATAGCTGTAGTGAGCGTTTTGGTACATGGCTATATTATGCCCCAAAGACATTTCACAGCTCTCCTCTCTAGTCACAAGTCTCTGGATTAACTGCTGGCCACTCTACAGAAGCTTCTTTGTCATGTCTGAGGTCAGCACTCATCTGTGGACATAAGCATAAATATTTAGAAGGCAATGTAACACGATGCCATTTAAATTCTCCTCCCTTTCTGGCCTGTGATCTGTCCATCCATAATGGATTTTCTACCAGCTGTATAGCACCAGGCCTAAATTCCTTCCTATAGAGAAGCCCTCAAATCTAATCCAAAGCAGTTGGC
Source organism: Acomys russatus (assembly GCF_903995435.1). NCBI lineage: Eukaryota > Metazoa > Chordata > Mammalia > Rodentia > Muridae > Acomys > Acomys russatus. The sequence continues at coordinate 108,954,776 of NC_067169.1, forward strand.
TGTTCCAATAACCTTCATGCTGCTATCTTGCTAGTGGCCACATCTTGCCTGGCAGGACAATATTGGAGCATGCAGGGTTGGCTGCAGGTGTATCTTAGACAGTTTGCTCCCCTAGAAGATTGCCTAATACCTTCTGGCACAATGAAAGCTAGTCAGTAGGGAAGAAATTTTCAGGTCAGTTTAAACTCAACAAACTAAAAGCTTTCAAATTGGCTAGCTCCTCAAGGCAAGTTATATGCATAGGAGGATTGTATGGAAAGAACATCTGGCAGGGAGAGTCCATTTATTCAACAGGATTTTCTTTTCCCTCATATTATCTTGAGTACCACGTTAGCCTCTGAGTGGTTAAGTAAGTAGAAAGGCCTCTGCTTAAATGAAGCTTCCTCTCTAGTATCCTCCAAGTAAAAGATCTTGATTCTTCAGGAACCTTCAAAAGGATCAAACCACATAGTTGGAAATCTGATCATAGAAGGAGCAATTTCAGAGTAGAATTGAGTCCTCAATGATTGGGGGTGTTAGCAAGAGCCGACAATGAGAGGAAAGAGCACACGAAGCTGAGAAAGTTCTTGGATTAAAGATGTATTCAGACTTCCAGAGCAGAGAATGCTGCTGTCAGTATTTCTCGGGCAAGGAACACAAGTTTTCATAATGACATTTTGTTCTTTATGTGAGTACATTTAGGTACAGCTTAAACATTTGTAGTGAACTGCTTACATATGTTAGACTTTGATTCATAAGTAAATAATTATTTTAAGGCATATACCTTCAATTTTAAGAAAATTCATGGTTGTTTTTGTCCTAATATTTCCATCTTTTAAAATTCTAGATTAAGAGTTTGAAAACCATCCATAGTGTCTTCAGTTCTAAATAATTTAATTTAAAACTCCCAAACAGCCAGGCTTGGTGGAGCACACCTTTAATCCCAGCACTCTGGAGGCAGAGACAGGCAGATCTCTGTGAATTTTAGGCTAGCCTGGTCTACATAATGAGTGATTTCCTAGACAGACAAAACTCCATAGTCAGACCCTGTCTTGAAATAACAAACCAAAAAACAAAACAAAGAAACAAACAAAAAATCCCCGAAAACTCCAGCACATACTTCTTGCCTTGTAAGGTACACGCCTTCTTGAAAATTTGTACGTGTGTAGAATTATACTTTCTTTTTTTGTTAGTATATATTTTATTGCAATTTCTTCACATTACATCCCAATTGTAATCCCCTCACTCTTATCTTCCTATTCCCACCCTCCCTCCCTTTTTTTCCCTCTTCTTCTCCCCTAGACCTCTTACAGGTGGGGTTCTTCTCCTCCACCATCTGACCACAGCCTACCAGGTCTCATCAGGATAGCCTGCATCCCTTTCCTCTGTGTGCCCATCAAGCCTCTCCACTAAGAGGCAGTGATCAAATCGTGGGCACCAGAGTTCATGTCAGAGGCAGTCTCCTGGTCTCCCCACATCCCCATATGGAGAATGAGCTATCCATCAGCTACATCTGAACAGGGGGTCTAGGTTCTCTGCTTGCAATGTCCTTGGTTGGTGCATCAGTTTACATGTCGAATTATATTTTCAGTTGACTGAGGGAGCACCTGAAGCAAAGGCTAACATTTTCAAAACTCATGGCAAGCTTAAGTGCAGGGTTTTGATTTTGTATTTCATTTTTTCTTTTCTTTTCTTTGCCCTCCCCTCCTCTCCTCCCTCTCTCCCTCATACCTCTCCCTCCCCCTTCTTTCCTTTTTTTTTTTAAACAAGAGTTCTCACTGGCCTGGAACTTGTCAAGTAAACTAGGCTGGCCAACCAATAACCCCTAGAGTTGGGACTAGAAGTGCACCATCATGCCCAGAATTTTTAGCATGGATTCTTGGTATTAAACTTGGGTCTTTCTTTGTATTTGCAAGATAAGCCCTTTGCAAACTGAACTACGGCCCCAGCTCACAAGTTCAGGTCTTTACATGTATAAATGAAATGGTATTCTTAGCTTTATTTTTTCATCCTGCTTTCAATGTTTACTTGTTTACTTATGTAGAGTTTCATGTCATTGAGGATAAAAGCGAACCTCTAATTCTCTTTCCTCTTTCTCCTAAGTGATGATAGTATAAATAGGTATGTGTCACCACAACCAGCTGATGACTCTCTCGGGATCAGGACTTTGTGCCTTTTAGTCAAGGGCTCTACTAACAGGGCCATATCCCCAGGCTCCTCTCCTCCTCCTCCTCCTCCTCCTCCTCCTCCTCCTCCTCCTCCTTCTTCTTCTTTTTCTTTCTCTCTCTCTCTCTCTCTCTCTCTCTCTCTCTCTCTCTCTCTCTCTCTCTCTCTCTCTCTCTCTCTCTCCAGAATCTCATGTAACACTTACTAGTCTAGAACTCTCTATGTAGCCAAGGTTGGCCTTGTTCTCCTGATACTTGATACCCCTGCCTTCACTTCCCAAATTTGGGGATTACATGTGTTTGCTATCATGACCAATTTTGGAACTACATCTTTAGTAGTCAGTCTCACAATGACTGATGATTATGAGCTAACCATGGAGCTTGTCACTGTTGGATAGCCACAGTAATGATTTTATAAGCAAAGTTGCTGCAGAAAACAGCTTCTTAGATGTTTCAGAGGTCAGTGATAATTTCAAGAGTTCAATTTGAAGGCATATTTTTTTCTAAAACTGTTTCTCACTTTGACAAAATACAGAGAAAATATTTTTTTTTGTGGAAAATAGTTTGCTATTCTTGGGATGATTATTGGAATAGGAAAGGAGGAGACAGTATGTTACTTAGATATAGTGAAATTAAAGACTAATTCAACCATGAAAGTTCCATATACCTTTAACTAAAAATCAAACCTTTTCAGTTAAGAAATCATCAGGAGGGCTGGACAGATGGCTCAAGCTATGAAAGGCTAGGGTCACAACCAAAGATATAAGAAATTGTCAGTAGGTAACTGAATATTATTTGATTGAAAGATGATTTAAGTACTCCCCTTAGGACATTCTTTGTGTATTGTTTCATATAAAGCATTAATGGAGTAATGCTTAAATCTCAGATAACCTGCTATTCTCATGTAGCTCCCATTTTGTTTTTTGGCCTTTAGTTCTGGCTGGCCTTGGTTCTTTTACTCCTGAGGATCCGACTGCTTTAGTGCACTATGCTGTTGCACTGTGGCTCTTACTGGAAATCCCTGATGGATATATGTCTGCCAAAATGTACAAGAGTAAGTATTACTACTGTTAATTATTCCAGAGAATAGGTGTGTTAAATGTAGGAATTAAAAGGCCATAAAGAAAAAAATCTGATACATGGTTTGTATATTTATACTAGTATACATAAAATACTCATTGATAGTATAAGTTTTTTATTTATTTCTTAAATGGAGTTGATAGACATGTACAAGATTATCCAATCAAAATGAATTCAATTTCTCTTCCTCCACAAAATGACTTCTGAGTTAGAATGGATATTTTATTTAGTTTAATTTAGTAGAATGCTATGTGCAGCAATATGCTATGTTGGATTGATTGAAGTCATAACCATAGATTTTAAAAATGTGACAAATAAGAAATGTATTTTAATGAGCATATGTATAAGTGTCCTTTGTCAGAAGTATATTTTGTATTTTAAAATATAGTCAACAGAAGGTAATATCTGGGGAAGAAATAAAAATATGTAATGTGAAAAAAAAGAAAAAATATGAAAAAATTAACGAGAAATTTTGGCCAACATGCTCAGTTGTAATTTTATTTTGATTACACTACAGTGTTTGTAAAATGATTTCAATCAAGACATTTCAGTAACTACTCTGGTTTTTGTTTTGTTTTGTTTTGTTTTTTTTAACTTCCTTAGCATTTAAAGGTGTAAACTGGAAGATGCATTTTTTTTACTGACAGTATTGTTATTTCTCGGGTTAGTATCTCATATTCTTTTCTCTATATATAACTATGTTCCTTCCTACATTTTATCTTGGAAAAAACATATTGTACACTATAATGAAGAGTAAGAAGGAGTTGAATGGCCACTGTGTTCTCTGTAGCTACAGTATTCCCTTACTTCTATGTCTTTCTATCTTTATATTTTAACTCTAGCACAGAGATGGCAATTGTGCTGTTATGTGGTCCATTTTGATCTATGTTTTTAGAGCAGATGCTGTCAATACCTATAGTTAAGCATCTTATGTTTCACATCAAACTAGAGTGACAATTTATACATGGAATTTTGTTATTCTCCTTGTTGCTGTCTTCAGTGATTATTTTTTCGTGTCTATCCTTGTCAGTGTAGCATCATTAGAGTTGTAGGTTTATTCATGGTCAGTATGGAGGTGGAGCTGTTGCTAGGCACTTGCTGTGAGCGTAGTCCATTCAGCCCCTCAACCACTCCCCCTTTCTCCCTCCTTCCCTCCCCCCTCTTTCCCTCTCCCCTCTCTCTGTATGTATGTCTGTTTGTGTCTGTGTCCCTGTGTATAATTGAAAGTCCCTTTATGTCTTATCCAGTTCTGTTCTCACAGAGAGATTAGGAAGGAAGATGGGGGGAGGGAGAAGGGCTGTTCTCAGCTCTATTCCTTAATCTCATGGCCCTAATCTCATGGGGTCCCACATTCCCAACTATATCTAAACCCCTAACTATGTCTCCAAGAGCCCATATACAAATAGAACATTAGTGGTTAGGGCTTTATTTTTTTACAGAATTGAAATTAATATTTGTTTATAAATTTATCTTTTTCCATTTTTCTTTTATTGAAAATAGACTTTTCATCATACAATATGATTGTATTGGTTATCAATTTATCATTTCATTAATAAATTTGTTTAACTATTAATGAATTATTACCTTACCTCCCGAGTGCTGGGATTAAAGTCGTGCACCACCACCGCCCGGCTCCTAGTATACAAAATATTAATTAACTTTATAGGTCACAGATTTTTCTCTATTGTTTGCTTTAACATATCAGTTTTGGAGAACACAATTCAGTCCACATCATGTTATTTTGTTTTGTTCTTTTGTTTTTTAAAGACAGTTTTTAACTATGCAGCCCTGGCTGTCCTGTAACTAACTCTGTAGACTAGGCTGGCCTAAAACTCAGAGATCTGCCTGTCCCTGCCTCCCTAAGTGCTGGGATTACAGGCATGCACCACCACGGCCAGATTATATCATGTTTTTTAATGCCAAGGAGAACATTCCTTGATGTGTTTTTAAGGGCAATCTTTTATTTGCAAAGAAAATATCATTGTATCATATCTTAATTGTATTATGGTGCTATAATTTTTATTTATTTAGAAAAACTCATGTATTTAACTCTACAGTTGTACTGCAACAGAATACTGGAAGTATTATAGAGCAGATATCAGTGAAGTGTACAGTGTGTTCTGACTAGTGGTAGAACGAGAGCAAATACTTTAATAATGCTGTGACTCAGTATAGTAGCATAAATGATGCACATCAGTGATGCATTCAGTAGATGGATCATAAATTTTTATCTATATGTAGCTTGTTTAAACTCCAGAGGAAAAGATAAATTCATTGCAAGTTTGAACATTATAAAATTGCACATCAGATCTACATGCCTCTGAAGTGTGAGCTGGTTTAAGTTAGCATAATGAATTGCTCCCCCTGTTCTTGAATAGAGCCATCTAGTTTTCTGTAACACACACCTAAATAAATCAGAATATGTAGTCTTTCCTGAGGTGACTGGTTTAATGCATTTGTGTAAGAAAGACATGCCCTTTGCAATTTTTCAGATATATTTTGCCTCGAGTTCAAGACTCAGATGAATCTGAAACAAGATATATGGTGTAACAAAGTTCCAGTGCAAATGGCATTATGTGTAATTATAATACTAGGGATAGCACATGCACAAAGCAGTTTCTGGGGTCCAGTGAGGTGGCTCAGCAGATAGGAGTGCTTGCTGCCAACCCAGCCTGACAACTTGAGTTTGAGCCCAGAAACCCACATGATGGAGGGAGAAAACTAACTCCTCCATGTGTTCTCTGAACTAACTCTTCTATGTGCATCCATCCATCCATCCACACACACACATGTACAGAAATAAATGTTTTAGAAAAAGAATTAGTCATTGCACATGGTAGTTACTTATTGATTTTTCTTGTTGCAGGATTTTTGTTGTTATTACTATATTTAGTAAACACCCTATATGAATTAATTAGAAAATGTCCTTGAAATTGTGCTTTTAAATCATTTAGGAACTAATGCACTGTTGAGATCAGAGGAGGGAGTGAAAAGATGTGTAAAATAGTAACTAGTTACTATTCTACTGGTGGAAAGACTAGAGTTACAAAGGTTGGTATTAAATATAGTGGAGGTACAGAGGAGGAAAAGTCAGTCTCAGTTTGACATAGCTGGGAAAGCTTTGCAAAGGCAATAACACTTAATCTATGGTTTGAAGGCTAGTTTACCACTGCTGTGACCCTTTCTGTTCCCTTCTCATTTCTTTTCCAGCCTGGCTCAGTCCGTCTCTTAGACATGTATTTTATCTTTTCACTGAAGCCTCTCTTTTTCATGCTTACAAGTTACTCAGCACTTCCTTTCTATTCCTAAGTGACAAGCTCTCTCCCTCCCTTGCTCCTTCCCTCCTTTTTTCCTTCCCTTTCTCCCCTCTTCCTGCTAGTGGTATGAATTAAACCCAGAACGTTGCACTTGCTAAGCAGGTAAAGTGTCTATTCAAATCTTTACTTACTTTTAAAAGCTTCATTACAAGTATGTGTGTATGTGTTTGTTTGTTGAGTGTGTTAATAAGCAAGAGTGTACTGTTGTGTGTGCATGGAGGTCAGAGAACAGCAGGCAGGAATTAATGCTATCCTTCCACTGTGAGGTCTGGAGATCAATCTCAGGTTACCAGACTTCGAAGCAAGTGCCATTATCCACTGAGCCATCTCATAGGCCCAAATCTTTACTTATGTGTGGTGTTTTTGAAAAAAAAAATATATATATCTTTTACTTTTTGAAAAAATACATTTTATTTTTACATATACATTTATATTATTACACATATACACAATAGATTACCTATAGGAAGAAGAACCATAAACTATTCAGGAATTATATAAATGTTATGTTCACAGTGTTTTGGCTATTTGCATTTGGAAGCCTTGAAGAAAACATCTTTTCTATCTTGGTGCATCTAAATTTCTGAATAAAAATCAATATCTATCATATCTCATCTCTATTAACTTAAAACATCTATCTTGATCTAAAAACATCTTAACCACTAAACAACTAAGCTTAATTGTAAAACTAAACTATCTCGTCTTCAACCCCATCAGATACTTGAGAAGGAATAAAATTAATTATCTTAGTATAAAGGAAGTGCAGGTTAGCAGTTTCCAAAATGGGAAAAAAAATGACAGAAATAGTATGCTGCATAAACAGTCACCCAAAACTCTCTAACATTGGAGCATCATCTTCAGCTTTCTGGCCCATTGTATCTGACAGACATATTTGTGAAGCAGGAACTATTGAGGACTCTGCTTACCCTGTCTTGGCAGAGTTTGGCCGTGGACTCTGCCTGCATCCAAGCTTGCCCACTTTTAGGCAGAATTCAGTCTGTGGCAGAATTGATGATATTTTGCCCAGTGGCTTGTTTGCCACACTTGAAGCTATCTTCCCAAGGAGGTTCTTTGATGCTCATCATCTTCTTTAAGGTAGGCTGGATGTTGCCAGGACTTAACTTGTCTTGTCAAAGAATCTTTAGAATAATAAAATCATCTCTAAATGCCATATTTTGTAGGTCTCTGAGGTTTTTGAAGACCTTGTGTAAGTATTTTACCTTATCTATGTATAGAGTCATATCGATCTGTTAAACCTAGAATGTATATTCTTCTCATAAAAATAGACTAGTAATTGACATGACCATGTTTTGATCAACTAACAACTAGCTTGTATTACTTAATTATCCTAAACAGCCTACAATAGCACCTTCAAAGTATTGGAAGTAATCCTTGTATTATAATTGAGTTGTATGGGTCCACTACCTCATATTAGACTAGAAATATATTTAATGTGTGTGAAGAATAATCTTGAATTTGAATTCTATACCAATGTATCAAAATCAAGCTTATTTTGCATCAATATACAAAATTCTATATCAACGAATTAAAAAATAACCTTATTTGTTAGTAACAAATAACTCCTTAGCTTGAGGAGTAGATTCAACAATCTACTTTTTATCCTATCACCTCGATATGTTTCTATATGCCCCCTTCTATATAAAAGAAGTAACAGAGATGAAAATGTTACAAGATATTTAAAAAGAAAATAACAAGTGACACATGTAAATTGTACCTTATTAATATTATGATAAATATAAACTAATGTCACAATTTAAAGAGAGGATATATCAGGAGTAGAGGAGGAGCAATAAGAGAAGAACATTTTGAAGCAAAGGAAGGAAAGGAACCAAGAAGAAGGGAGTTAAGAGTATGTCATATAAGACGGGGCTGTATCTCAGGGGTACTGCATTTGCCTAGCATATGCAAGCACTTGGGGTACAGTCTCAGCACAAACAAACAAAGAAACACACACACAAACAAACAAAAATCTCTTTTTCTGAAGAGAGACAAAAATTGCAAATACTAAAGGGAATTGCTCTCTAGTTCCATCCATTTTCCTGTAAATATAATTTGATTTTTCTTTACGGCTGGATAAAATACCACAATTTTTGCTCATTCATCTACTTATGGTATAGTTTGGTTACTGTGCAGAGTGTTACATAGCAAAACTGTAACCCTAAAAATAGTTAAAAAAAAAAAAAAAAGACAAAAGGAAAGTGCATAGACATCCAATTGTCATTTGTTAGTATGGGTATCTAGTATTTTGCTTTAATTTGTATATTATAGATATTAATCAATGTCAGTAGAATATTTGGTAAAGATTTTGTTCCATTCTGGAGGCTGTTGCTTTATTGTGTTGATTCTTTTGCTGTGCAGAAGCATTTTAATTTCATGCAACCCCATTTATCAAGTGTTGTTACTGTTTCCTAAGCTATTGGAGCCCTATTCATCATCGATCTTGGATGTTTTCCTCCTATATTTTAGTTTAGAAATTTCGGAGTTTTAGGTGTTTTATGAGTTTTGAGTCAATTTTTGTTTGAGTTTAAAAATAAAGATAAGAATGTCTGTTTTTCTACACAGTACCGGAAAATATAATGTAGTTTTAAAATTCAGGAACCAGATGTGGCTTTTGGGCTACCTTATGCAGATGATAAACATCACAAAGTACTAGAAGAATTCTCATCTTGTAAAATATTGGGGCTGGAGGGATGGCTTGGTGGTTAAGAGTATTGGTTGCACTTACAGAAGACTCGGGTTCAATTCCCAGCACCAACATGGCATCTCACTATTGCCTGTAACTCCAGCTCGAGGATATCTGACACCATTTCACAGACATGCATATATCAATACACTAAAATAAAGACACAATATCCTAAGTTGAAAGAGAATTTTAGTTTTCTCAGTTAATAAGTGGGTTTGGATTTAGATTTATATGCAATAAGACTAATACATGTTTATATATATACACATGTATTTATACATATATGTACACATCCCCTTCCAAAGACTTTAAAGATTATAAAATTATTAAGTATGAGCCTTTCCTATATGTAACCCTAAAAGTGATAAATATTAGAATAAAAGTATAAAACAATGGTTATAGAATGATTGACTAGCATATTCAGAGTGCTAGGTTAAACCCTAGCACTGCAAAGGAAAACATAAATTGTTAGATAAGGAAGAGGCAACATGAGTTAATGGGTCTATATTGAAACATTCAACTGGAAGAAAGTTGGAATTGTAACATTTGGTATTGGACAAGTGACTATGGTAAGTCCCAGAAGCTTCTCTGAATGTTCAGTTCCTGCCTGTAGTACCTAATTTACAGAATTGTTTACAGAAATAAATGAATTGATGGATTGTGAAATTGTTTTGAGAGCTATAAACTGTTCTGTCCCTTTCTTCTAGTTTCTTTGTGCCCTCTGTTCACTAGTCTGTTCTAGTGTTTCCAATGTTGCTTTGTAATTTATTTGTCTTTGTCTGACTATCACTAGCATCTTTTTTTAGGAGCAAAGATTTTTGGCTTATCTCTCTTTGAGCATCAGAGTTTAATACGTAAATACTCAGTAGATGCTTGATGAATACATATATAAATGTGGAATATGGACCCAGTGACCCAAGTTTAACTCTAGTTTTCTGCTTCTTGTGCTGTCAAAAAGTCTAGAAATAATAAAGTTGACATAGGAAGAAATTTTCAGAATACAAAAACATTCCATGGCAAAGCAGTTATAGATTTGTTAAACTTCGCATTAATATTCTAGAGCATACTTCCAAAAGGGAAATTGTTGAGATGGGTTAATTGAGTTTATGTCTAAGAAGGGAGGTGATGATTTGTCAAGTGAGAAGTAATTTTCTGGCTAAGGAATGACAACAGCTGAAATGAATCTCAAAAGTGGGAAATCTGGCAAAGGAATATTAGAGCAGAAAGGTATTAAAAATGTTTTGAGGAGTGTGGTTAAGTCATGTGAATCCAGTCTTCCTCATAAGGTACAAAACATTTTAAAGAAATGAGGCAGAGGTTTTGCTATTGTTTGAAAGACTCTGAAGCTGTATTTACAGAAGAGTATTTAAAGAGTAGACTAGATATACCTACTGAAAGGGGTGTTACTAGGAAAGATCGTAAATACAGGGGTGAACAGAGAAGTACAAATAGTAAAATGAAAGAACAAATAGCAGAAATTAGTTTAGAAATGACCAAAGGTCAGAATATTCTCCACAGTTGAGTGGAGAGTGCGATACGACTTTCTCACGTACTCTGGTGCCTCACATTTGACCATGTCCCCTGGAGGGGGAGACCTGGTGGCACTCAGAGGAAGGACAGCAAGTACCAAGAGAGACTTGATACCCTATGAGAATATACAGGGGGACATATCCCCTCAGGAACAGTCATAGGGGAAGGGAATAATGGGGGGGTGGGGGGGGAGGAATGGGAGGATACAAGGGATGGGATAAACATTGAAATGTAACAAGAATAAATTAATAAAAAAAAAAAAAAGCAAAAAAAACAAAAAAAAAAAAAAAAAAAAAAAAAAAAAAAAAAAAAAAAAAAAAAAAAAAAAAAAAAAAAAAGAAGAGCAATCTGAAAGCCAATCTTTCCTCACAGCAGATTTGTAGTGAAAGTTGGAGTGTCTTTAAAAACACAGTTGTGCCATGTAAACATGTCTTTGTTTTAACCCCAAGTGTGGGCTATGGAGCTGCTCTTGGGTTGTCCACAGCAGCAGACCGTTTGCAGCGTCACTGGGGGCTGCTCCTGGCTGCTATTGTTGTAGTTTGACGAGAAGAAGTTGACGACATCCTGCAATGAAGTCTGAACCCATCCCGAGGAACCTGATGACCCTACCCAGCAGGAAGTAGTGAAAGAGAACTGTGTCCCCTCTTCTCACTAACCTCCCTTCTTTCCTGCCTGGTGTTTGGGGGTTCAAAAGGTTTGCAGTGGAGAAGGGAGGTAAAGGCATAAAAACTTTAATAAAATAGATTTAAAAAAAAAAAAAAAAAAAAAAAGAAATGACCAAAGGCTTAAAATTGAAGAAGAGAAGGTATCCAACGCAGTGTTCCTGAATAAGGCGTTGAAAAGAGATAGCAAATATGAAGGCAATATTAGAATCCTCATTTTGGAATAAGCCTTGCAGGAACTGACAATGAAAGTTATATCCTGAAAAGTAGAATCAGTGTTAACTAGGTGTGTCTCATGGGGTGGCTACTTTCCTTTTTTCTGGTGATAGATATGATTTCTGGGAGAGTTCAGGGACATTTTCCTTATTATAGAGATGTTTTCAAAGGATATTCAAAGGTAGACATTTATTGCAAACAAGGTCTATAGACAGAGTCTGTTCTGAGCCTGTTGTGGTGGCACATGCCTTTAAGCCCAGCACACAGGATGCAGAAGGTAGGTGGACATCTGTGAGTTGAGGCCAGTCTGATCTACAAAGTGTGTTCTAGGACAGCTAGGGCTACAAAGAGAAATCCTGTCTCAAACAAACAAACAAACTCTGTTATGAATTTGGTCAAGATGATCACTAGAAGCAGAAATGATTGTCTTCAAAGAAACACTATTCAGATTTGTAGCTAGATGCACTGCTGACTTGACTGAGACCGTCACACTATTCCGACACAACAATGCTATGTTTGATATCACAATCTGCCCTTGTACCTTGTATGGAGGCATTTCTATGGAGTAGTTGAGTGGGGCAAGTTTGCTCTTAAAAAGAAAATCAGACATTAGAATCCCAACTTTGCCTCTTAAAAAAAAACAGTAATTATTGTGTGTGTATGGTGCGATGGTGGTGGGGTGCCACAGTGCATGTGTGGAAGTCACAAGACAACTTTGAGGATTGGTTCTCTCCTTCTAGGTAGACTTGGGAGATCATGATACTTTCATGGCAAGTGTCTTTGCTCACTGACCCATCATGCTGCCCCCAAGCTCTGCTTCTTATTACCTGTCCAGTTGTTATTAAAGTTCTTAATATTTTTAAAAAGATATTAATAAAGGACTTGGTCTCTTCCCGTAATTCTTACAGTTTCTGATATCTGGGTTAGTCATCTATTTTTTGTATGTAACATTGCCCTCTTGTTACCTTTTTTTGTGTTCTGTTGTGCTGTTTTTAAGGACATTTTATCAGATCTATCTCTCAACCATTTTATTGAGGTTTTAATTCCTCTTGTCATAGTTTTAATTCCCAAGAGCTCTTTTATTACCTCAAAAGTCCTTAAAATTTCTGCTTCTTGTTTTATGGTTGTAATATCTCTGCTAATTGCTCCAATGATGCCTGTGATAGAGTTTTAAAATCATTCTGCTGAATTTGAAGGCTCCTTCCTAAGAGAGTAGACCCTTCAGTCTTTCCCTGAAGTGGGGGAAGGGAAGTCACTGGGCTGTGACTAGTGGGGAAGGGAATTTGTTTCTTAGCTTCCTAAACTAACTTTCATGAGTCTCTCTCTCTCCTTTTTTTAATGCCTACTTAGAGAAGTTCTTGGCCTTTGGACATCATCCAGCCTTTTTGGAGCTCTCAAAATAAAATCAGTTACTTCTAAGCTTCCCCTTCTATGAGGTTGGAAGGCAGATTTAGCAGATATGTTTATTTAGTTACTACTTTCTAGAACTAAAATGTGTTCCAACGGGGTTTTTTCCCTATATCTTCTAAACTTTTGCAATCGTGACCTTTTATAATTTATTTTCTATAATGTTGTTATCAGGGTTTTGAAAAGAAGCAGATCCAAATGCATGAGTTCAATATGCTATCTATAAGAACTTTATATCTTTTACGACAATCCCTTTATGTTATTTTGGTATTTATTTATTTATTTGTTTGTTGATGGTCTTTTTGAGACAGTGTTTTTCTCTGTAGCCTTGGCTGCCCTGGAACTCACTCTGTAGACTAGGCTGGCTTGAAGTCATAGAGATCCGCCTGCCCCTGCCTCCTCAAGTGCTGGGATTACAGGTGTGCACCAGTGCTTCTGACTTCCCTTTATGTTTTAACTACCATATTAAGACAGACTGTTTTTGGTTCACACACACACACACACACACACACACACACACACACACACACACACTCATACTATGCTATACACTTATCTTCCTGAGAAATTGCACTTAATTATAACAAATTGGAGTTCTATACCTCTTCAGAGTTAATTTTTGTTTTGTTTTGTTTCTCAAGACAGGGTTTCTCTGTGTAACCTATGTTGTCCTGGACTTTGGAGACCAGGCTGGCCTCGAACTTACAGAGATTTGCCTACCTCTGCTTCCCTGAGTGCTGGGATTACAGGCATGTGCCACCGTGCCTGGTTTTTATTTTTATTTTTAAGCAAGGTAAACAGAAGAAATAAAAATGAGAAAGAGAAAAAAAGTGAGAAATAACTGTTGAAAGTAGGAAAGGCTCCAAGTGGTATGAATACCTCTTAATTCATACTTGATTTTGATGAAATAAAGAAACTTCTATTAATTAGTCTTTGTCAATGTTTTTTCTGCCTTTTATTTTAGATATTCTAAAACAATCCTGGCCATCCCCACAGTGATCCTCAACTTTTATCAGTACACAAATTTATCTGAGATAAAGACACAATATTGCCTGGCGATGTAGCTAGTCCATTTAGCAGTTCATCTATCAATTTTGAGTCCATCGTACAGCCTATTTCAGTCTAGGTCCCAAGAATCTGTTTTCCATGTATGTTGTTTCTTCACTGGTTTCATTATATTGTATATTGGTATATGAATCTATACCTTATTTAATTTCTGCTAGATTTTAAAGGTGCAAAGATGAGAGGATTTGGAAATCATATCCTAGAACAAATTGATGTTACGTGACAGCATGTTTAAGCCTCGGGACCGACTTGTATACTGTGATGTAATTTTTTTTTTAGGGAATAACCTTATAATTAACTATTCCCATCAAAAGCCATTCTGATATTTGCATTAAGTATGTTTACGACATTTTCCTGGAAGTATGTTGTATAATGATGTTCTCTACCCCCTTTTCTCAGAATTGTCTTCGCTGATATCTTTACTATGAATCTAATTCTTTGGATGGAAGGTTCCTCAGCTGCTGTCTCCTTTGGTACATTGGCAAGTTTCATTGCATTGTGCTTTGGAGTTGCAGCACCACTAACATTTTTGGGAATGTACTTTGGGAAAAAGGAAGAGGTAAATTTTCAGAATACTGCTTTTGACTTTTGAGTAATGCTTGAAATATCTTATTGTATATATTCTATATAAAAATACAGAAATACCACTAACACAATATTATAAGCATATTTTGAATTGAAGATATAAAAATAAGTAAGTAAAACACAGCATGATAAAAGATGCTGTTGGTCCAGCATCTGCTTCTGGCCTCGAGGTATCTAGACCCTGTTGCACACAGGAGCAGGAAGAAGTGACGCTTAACTGGGTTGGTGGGTGGATTCAGAGGTGGCAGCATGGGGGTGGGATAGGGTGTGCTTCTCCAAGACAGTTTTCAGTGAAACCGCTCTTCTTTATTTGAGGGAATAAGGGGTATATAAACATTGAGGAATTGGGTAGGGGTTTTCAGGGTGAGTATACATCATTGGTTGGAGCTGAGGTGCTGGAAATGCTTCATTTGCCTGGAGAGGAATTCCAGCTGGACATGTCCTTATAAGGAATTAGGAAGTTTTAACCTAAACCTGGCCATCAGACTACAGAGGTGGCAGAGATGAGGGGTCGAAAGACTGTGTGCACCAGGTCATTCAGAAACAGGACAGAGAGGGAGCAATCATTACTTTTACCAGTCTCAAGATGAGAGTTTTGGTGTTTGGACACACCTTGACCTCACTCCTGCTCCAGGCTGGTTCCCCTCAGCCCACGGCTCACTTGTCCCACAATATTGTTTAAAATACTTCTCACATTATAAGTACTTTACATTCCTTTTTATCTCTGATGAACAAAATTCAAAGGGCATATTATAAGAAAATTGATATCAACTACCTTGGAAAGTAAATGTTTGTATAGTGGGAGAAGAGAGCAAAGAAACAATCAAAAAATGGGATCTTCAGTTACAGATTTTAAGTTAGCTTAATTTTATATATAGAAAAAAAAGGGACAGAATGCCTAAAAACAAACAAACAAACAAACAAAAAACAAAAACAAAAACTACCTGAGCACTCTTTGCAAGAGGGCTGTACGAAACTAGATTGACATTGAAAGGGGGAAAGTTAAAAAAAAATGATGAAATGGGAAATGAAATTCTATAGAAAACAAGAAAAAATGGATACTGTTGAGGAATTCACTGATAAATTTATCTAAAAGATAAATTCTTAAGTAAATTTGGACAGACTTTTTAAACATGTCTAATTCATATTAGAATAGTCAGAGGAAAACTTTGTCAAATATCTCTTTTGAAATGTATTTGGAAAGGTAAATGTCTGGGACTGCAGATGTAGAACAGTTGATAGCATGCTTGGTTACCATGAAGAAAGGCCTGCGTTCAATTCCTAGCAAAAATGGGGTTTAGTGGCACATGCCTGTGTGTAAATCACCAAACCTCACTTCAAATGATAATTATTTGTTATATTAAGTAAAATATGCCCTTCAAATTATTTTACCTGTTACCTATTATACATTTATGTAACTACTAAAAGCCTTAAAAATTATGTATATGAACAATGGGTTGCATTCCTGCTTACATTATATGTTTATTGCACAGTGGTGATCTAGTTTTAGCCCACATGACACTCAGGTTTTGTTTAAATTCAAGGTTCTGTATTGTATTGTGATTATAACTGTGTGAATTTATTTGTTTCATTCACTTTTATTGTTGTTACATGTATTTTTAAACAGTTGGACTTACCAGTTCACAAACAAGAGAGTTCTCCTGTGAGTCCCAAAAGGATATTCTTTACAAAACGAACTACTACAGTTATACTTGGTAGTCTTTTACCTTTTGGATGTTTTTTTTCTGCAAGTTTCTTACATTCTAAATCATAGCTGGTGAGTGTCAGATCTCAGTAATCTCTTTTATAGGGTAATAGTATAGTAGTTCAGTGCTCATGTGTAATGTTCAAAGGAAAATGGATAATGGATACCAAAATATGATTAAATTAAGAGTAAGTTCTAATGTTCTACAGCACAGTAGAATGGCTTTACAATATAGCAATATACATATTTTATGAAGACTAGAAATTTTGTGTCGGTGGGGTTGAGCATAGGGCTTCCTTCATGCCAATTTAAGAACCTTGCCACTGAATTACATCCCTAGATCTCAAAGTTTCAGTTGTGTTGATTAACTCCATCTGTATTTCAGAAAGGTTAACTTCTGGCCTAATACTCCATCTGCCTGTACTTATTCAGGAAACAGCAGTTTTACCTAGGGTAATTTGCTAGGGAACAGATTTATTTTGCAACTTTTCAACATGACTCTAATGGGAATCTCTATAAACACGTACTTAAACAATTAATAACTGGTTGAGGGGGGCACTGCAATGATGGCTCAGCAGTTAAGACTGCTTGCTATTCTCTCAGAGGACTCAAATTTAGTTTCCAGTACCCATGACAGGTGACTCAACTTCCTGTAACTGCAGCTCCAGTAGCTATGACACACGTCCTCTGTGGACATGCACACACACACACTCTCACACACAGGGTACACTTATACAGACATCTAATCTAATTAAATAATCAGAGACCAGTGAGATGGCTCAGTGCGTGAGGGTATTACAGCCAAGCCTGAGCACCTGAGTTTGACCCGTGACACTCACACCGTGGAAGGAGTGAAGTGACTCCCACAAATTATCCTGTGACCTCCATATATGTACAGTGCTTGCATGTCTGAACACACATAGACACCCAAAAAATCAATTAAAAAATTAAAAAGTAACCTCTTGGCAAAGCCATTTTATATGACTTAAAGAAGCGGCTCTTTAACTGCACCTTGCGGTGTGTACGGAGCATGGAGACCCTTAGGTGGGAGGGACCAAAATAAGCAAAGGGGGAGCTCTGATTTTTATGTTTGCACATTGGCCTTCCAAGGGAGTTTTTATTTAGAGTTCCTCTGCTAAAATGAATGTGAAAACTATTGGCTCTGTTGACAGTGAATTTCCATGTGTCCTGAGCTGTTTTCTTTCTGTCAGCCATTAGTTCTGGAGTCAGAATGCCTGTTTCATATCCCTTTTTATTCACGCCTTTTCATCTGTTGTGCTTTAAGAACTATAATAAAAAGCTGGAGAGATGCTTAATGGTTAAGAGCACTGGTCGCTTTTCCAAAGGACTCAGTTTCAATCCCCAGAACCCACATGGAAGCTCATAGCTGTCTGTAAACTCTAATTCTAAGGGCTCTGACACCCTCACACAGACATACATGCAGGCAAAGCAGCAATGCACTAAAAGCAAGTAAATTTAAAAAAAAACAAAGAATTATAATAATGTGATGGTTATATGTGTTTATAAAATAAGTCATTGTGCTTTCGGCTTAAAAGCATGATACCTGGAGCTGAGGCCATAGCTTAGATGGAGAGTGCTTGCATAGGGTGCACAAGGCCCTGGGTTCTATGCCCAGCACTGGAAAGAAGAAAAACCACAACACCCATCATTCCACCAGCTCTTGAGGCTAAGGCGGGAAGAGCCTCAAAAATTAGATTCAGTCATCATATTCACTAAGGACTTATTTTTTAAACTAATATTTTGACAACGTAGCTTGAAAGGCAAACAATAAAATCTGAGACTGTCAGATTGATTATATAGCTCCGTGGGAGAGTACCTACTTAATATTCCTAAGGCCCTAGGTTCAATTTCAGGAAAAAAAGGACTCTGTGAAAAAAAAGTTGTCAAAACGAGAATCAGTATTTTCTACACTGAAAATGGAGTGTGTACAACTTGTACATGTGTATAGAACATTTCTCACTAAAACTGCTACTTATCCTCACATACAAATATATATTTAATATTATACTTAAATTGGAGTATTTACTAATTTACAGCTTTCTCTGAATTCTCAGATAGCTTTAATAATTAATCATAGTCAATTAATTGACTTAATTGTACTGGAGACTGGAACTAGGGCCTTATGTGTTCAAGGCAGGTTCTCCATCACCGAGTTTTATCTCCTGCCCTCTTATTACTTTTTACTTTTGAAACAGTCTTACTAAGTTACATAAACTGGTCTTGAATTTGTGATCCTTCTGTCTTAGCTTTTTGAGTAGCTAAGATTTCAGGCTTGGACCATGATGCTTGGCTTCAAGAAAATGTGTGCCATTCTTCCTAGTGTAATCAGCTCAGCTTTGTAATAATAAAGGTAGTCACTTAATTTTTTTTTTAGTTTGACCTAAATACAACCCACGTACATAGTTTAAAAGGTGCATGTTTGAAAGATTAATTAATAGAACTATGTGTGTCATACTATTAAGACGTAGTTGGAGAAGACAAATGATTTTAGAACTTCAAAGGCAAAACCATATTTGATTTTGTCATATTCTGGTATATAATGTACTTAGTGGTGTTTATGGCATTTACAACCTTTTATTTCTAAAAAGAAAATATATTTTTAAGTGCTTGTAGAGATATTGATGAGTCCCAAGAGAGAACTTAGTTTTATGTAAACAGAGAAAGAAGCATGGGTCGGTGGCTACACTTGTTACATCTAGAGAAGATAGGGTTCACATTTGAAAGTATGTAAGTAACTAGTAACTGAGTAAGACAGTACTTTCAGCACTACATGGTTGGATGGAGGCCGGCCAGGCGTGGTTGGTGCACACCTTTAATCCCAGCACTAGAGAGGCAGAGGCAGGTGGGTCTCTGTGAGTTCAAGGCCAGTCTGGTCTACAGAGTGAGTTTCAGTTTGAGGACAGCCAGAGTTATGTAGAAACCCTATCTCAGAGAGAGTGGGCATTGGGGAGGCGGAGATCAGGAGGAAAAGCAGAGAAATTTGTGATAGTCTTTATGGATTTGAAGTAATCTTTCGCTATATAATGTTAAGAGCTTTAAATCTTGTGTCTCATATGTACCTACCTGTTTGCCGTCCTTCTCTTAGTCTTTCTAATTTTTATTATTTCCTGTTCAGAAGTTACAGTTCTGCTGTGCTATTTTCGGCTATGTGCTGAGGTAAACACATAGATATTAATTTTACTTAAGTATTCTAAACATACATTATTAGAATTAGAGTGTGTACTCCAAATGGTATTGAAATAAATATTAACTTCATGACTTACTACTTGGAAGAAGTTTTGTATTATGTTTTCCTAATGATATATTTTGACTTTGATCGAGCTACTGAGTGCCACTTTGATGCAAGATTTTAAAAGAAAGCAATTTCTCTTTGAGGGGTTAAGATAATTTTTGCTTGTTATTCAGTTAACATTGAAAAATGACAGTGGGGGTGTTGACTTGAGTGTAAAAATATGGCAGTGGGTGACTGATTTAGGTTTAGACATATAAAATACTTACTATAGTGTTTTTTTTTTAAACAAAGTAATTAAAGCTTTTTTTGTGGCTTCAACCAGGATTGTATTTTGTGGAGTTGAGATTGCTGTTACAGGTCTCTTTCTCTTCTTCCCTATATTACCATAAATGCTTCTTTTGATTGCATTTTCAGTTTTCCCCCTGATGTCACTTGAATGACTGGTAGTGTAGTCCCCTGTTGTATTTATTCAGTCTCCCTTCAAAAATGATTTATTTTATTTTAATTTATGTGTGTGTTTCCTTTTAACTGGGCCATCTCTCTAGCCCCACATTGTTTTAGAGCTAGCATTAGGGTTAGGGTTGAGATTAGGTTAAACCTTACAAATTGTCTTCTTATTTGAGTTAAAAGTGATCATCTAAATGTGACAATGAAGGGTTAAGATAATATTTTTATTTACTTGTTTTGCAGTATTTTGCTCTTGAGCTGTAGGTATAAAGTATATAATTACATATGTTTTCTATTTAGCTAGTGAAAAATTCTGTGGTGCATTTTTTTTCATAAAGAGAATGTGTAATAATTAATGAGCCTAAAGAAACCAGCATATTGTGGGTATATTTTTATTCTTAGACTTGATACCCTATGAGCACATACAGGGGGAGGAGGTCCCCCTCTGTCACAGTCATAGGGGAGGGGAGTAAGGGGAAAATAGGAGGGAGGGAGGAATGGGAGGATACAAGGGATGGGATAACAATTGAGATGTAATATGAGTAAATTAATAAAATATTTTTTTAAAAAGAAAATGTTTAGGGAATCTTTAACATCAATAATTAACCAGAAGAACTTATGATACCAAATATCAGTATACATGTGGATAGAATTTATTACAGAGAAAAGATACATATCACAGTGAGCAAGGGAAAAGGAAGTAATCCTTGGGACATGGCAAGTCTACTCTGCATATTGACCTCAGTCATTTCCCTAATGGTTCCTGAATTTAGCTACAATGTCCATCTTAAAATTTTTTTTCAGTCTGGAGCTTGGGGTCTGCTTTTTTCTAATATATTTTATTAATATATTGTTATCCCATCCCTTGTATCCTCCCATTCCTCCCTCCCTCCCATTTTTCCCTTACTCCCCTCCACTATGATTGTGACTGAAGGGGCCCTCCTGCCCCTGTATATGCTCATAGAGTATCTGGAACACATTGGCACAGGAGACAACTTCCTGAACAGAACACCAACAGCCCAGGCCTTAAGGTCAACAATTAATAAATGGGACTTCATGAGGCTGAGAAGCTTCTGTAAGGCAGGAGACACTGTCAACAGAACAAAGCAACAGCCTATAGACTGGGAAAAGATCTTCACCAACCCTACATCTGGCAAAAGTCTAATATCCAAAATATATTTTTAAAAACTCAAGAAATTAAACACCACCAAATCCAATAACCCAATTGAGAAATTGGGCTTGGAACTAAACAGAGAATTCTCAACAGAGGAATGTCAAATGGCTGAGAAACACTTAAAGAAATGCTCAACCTCCTTAGTCATCAGGGAAATGCAAATCAAAACAACACTGAGATTCCATCTTACACCCATCAGAATGGCTAAGATAAAAAATTCAACTGACACCACATGCTGGCAAGGATGTGGAGAGAGAGGAACACTCCTTCATTGCTGGTGGGAATGCAGACTAGTACAGCCACTTTGGAAAGCTATCTGGTGCTATCTCAGAAAACTGGGAATAGGGCTTCCTCAAGACCCAGCTATTCCACTCCTTGGAATATACCCAGAAGATGCTCCAGCACACAACAAGAACATTTGGGGTCTGCTTTTTCCCTTCAGGATGTCTAGGCCCCGATCTGTGCACGTGCTGGGCCAGAAGGAATGAAGCTTAGATGCACAGGTGGATTTGCAGGATCCCAGTCCAGAGGTGAATGCCCAAAGTAAGAAAGTCTTCTCCAATACAGCTCTTTCATTGTTATAGGCCTTTCAGCAACACAGCTACTCCAGCAATACAGCTTTCTTTATTGGGGGGAATAAGAGCTATAGAAACCATGGAGACATGGGTAGGGCTTTTCAGGTGAGTGTGCATCATTGGCTGGGTCTGAAGTCATGGCAATGCTTCATTTGGCTGGAAAGGAACTCGAGCTGCTGGGCTATGAGGGTGCAAGTTGCAAGACTACTTGCACCGGGGTCAGTGGAGCATGATGCAGACAAAACAGGGATGGAGTGATCCTTACTCCTACAAGTCTCAAGTTTGAGATTTTTGGGTTTGGACACATTTTGGCCTCACTCTAACTCTATA
Organism: Acomys russatus; assembly: GCF_903995435.1. Taxonomy (NCBI): domain Eukaryota; kingdom Metazoa; phylum Chordata; class Mammalia; order Rodentia; family Muridae; genus Acomys; species Acomys russatus. The sequence goes on from NC_067169.1 coordinate 108,976,970, forward strand.
TCGTTTTCCTTAGTTGCATAGTCCATGAGCTCCAGAGATTTCTATAGTACTTTTTCTTATATCTGGCCTAAGGCATCACTAGACACAGCACATTTTTAAACTATGGGTTTCATCACGATTTTCTCCTACATTTCTAATTTTTTTTAGATTATAATATAATTAGAACATTTCTCCCTTCTCTTTCTTCCATGAATACCTTCTCATATACCCCTTCTTTTTCTCTTTCAAATGTGTGGCTTCTTTTTTTAAATTGTTTTTGCAAGTATGTATGTATATGCATATACATATATGTATTCCCAAATATAACCTGCTCCGTATGTGTAATGTTACTTGTAGGTGTGTTTTCTGGCCTAACCATTTGGTACTAAATAACCAATCGGTGCACGTTTCCCTAGGGAAGACTGTCTTTCTCATTCTTAGTGTATCTTAGTTGCCTTTGTGCAGGGCTGAGGCCTCGTGAGCTTCTTTCTCCCATCCATTTTGACATGTTTATGAAACTTCTCTTTGCAACAGATGGAAACCACTACAGCAAACCTCACCAATCAAAACGCAGAATTGAGGGTCTCAGTCCTAATAGTTTACGTCTACAAAACACTCCTGTATCTATCTTAGGGAGCACGGTGAAGGAGGGGATGGAAAGATTGTAAGAGCAAGAGGATCAGGGAGTTTGCTCTGAGGCTGTGTATCCTAGTATTGTCAGAAACTACACCAATAAAGTCTCACCATCATACCTGCCCAATCATGAGCTTTTTCTACATCTATAGAATGTATTTGAGCCGGGCACGGTGGCACATGCCTGCAATCTCAGCACTCAGGGAGGCAGAGGCAGGTAGATTGCTGTGAGTTAGAGGCCAGCTTGGTCTACAGAGTGAGTCCAGGACATCCATGGTTACACAGAGAAACCCTATCTTGAAAGACCAAAAACCAAATAACAACAACAACAACAACAACATAATAGTGATGATGATGATGATGATGATACTTTGGTCATATATGTGTCATAATTCTTTCTTTTGTGTACCCCACATCTCCTGCTGATATCCTTACTCTTCCCAACTAGTTCCCTTTTCTTTTTTGGTAACCCATAGAGTTTAGTTAGGATTTCTTACAGGGGCATGGGTGAGAGGTTATTTATAGGAACATGGGTAAATAACCAGTGACTATAGTACTGAAGAAAATACTTCTCCCTTTCCTAGCATATACTCGGTGAAGGTGGAGCCTTGTCATTCCTTTCCTTCTGAGATAGAATGTTGTTAATAGTCCCAGTCTTGTACATACCTAGTGCTGATAATTATAATTTAATCAGAGTTAATAAGAGATGATCATAATTTATAAGAGTTCAAGAGTGCAATGACTATGTCATGTGCAGTAGAAAGCATCCATCAATACCCCATTCCTTCCTCTGGCTATTATTTTTTTCTACACCCTATTCTCTATGCCACCTGAGATTCAGAAGTGGTTATATATATGTCCCACTTATCGCTAAACAATATAGGATCTCACTACTACTGTTGGTTGCCCACTGAAAACACCATATGATTTGGTCGTTGGACATAGATAAATCAAGCTGAAACTGATCTGGAACCTCCTTCCCTGCTGTCTGGTTCTCATAGTACAGAAAGAGGATATAGAGACTGCTGAAGGAAAATTATCATCAACACTTTTACTCAGCTATAGGCCCTTCATATTACAATACCAAATAGCCAAGTGGGGCATATGCCCATTTGTGAAGTAGTGGCAAGTCAGTTACTGGGGTAACCAATTACTTTTTATTGGATTTGATTCACCCTGGATAGGAGAAAATTCATACCTGCTATCATAAACTTAGCCAACATCCTATTTGGCTAGATTATAGGCCCTAGAGGGGAAGCCATTCTATTGTTTTCCTTAATGGGCATGATTATATTATATTTCCTCCTGAATATTTTTGTTTATTACTGCACGTCAGGGCTGCTGTCAGCTTTGGTCACAGAGATTTAGTTTTTGCAGTAGATGATGGTTACTACAGAGACCCCCAAATAGGTACAACATATCTTATGTCAATAAAGAAAGCTGAGTTGTTCTTGTAGGACCCTCTGCAATCCCTACCCAGATCTAGCCAATGGACAGGACATTCTCCACAGTTGAGTGGAGAGTGGGGTCTGACTTTCACACGAACTCTGGTGCCCCATATTTGACCACGTCCCCTGGATGGGGAGGCCTGGTGGCACTCAGAGGAAGGATAGCAGGTTACCAAGAAAAGACTTGATACCCTATGAGCATATACAGGGGGAGGAGGTCCCCCTCAGTCACAGTCATAGGGGAGGGGAGTAAGGGGAAAATGGGAGGGAGAGAGGATACAAGGGATGGGATAACAACTGAGATATAATATGAATAAATTAATAAAATATGTATATTAAAAAAGAAAGCTGAGTTGAATGCCTTCTAGTGCTTAGGCAGTCTTGAAACAGCATTCGTGAGCTGCCTAAGAGGTCACATGTGATATCCCTGGAACAGTTCACTGTAATTAGAACATTTCAAACAGGACAGAATTATGTGTTTTGTTTATGAAACTTCAACTTTTATTTAAAATTTTAGAACTTTTAATTTTATTATTTATGTGTATGCATGTTGTGCCTGCATGTATTTTTATCCACCATGTGTATACAGTGTCTGCAGAGGTCAGAAAAGGACATCAGATTCTCTGGAACTGGAGTTAGATAGAGTTGGGAGCCACCACATTGGTACTGGGAATCAAACCTGGGTCCTCTGGAAGTGTAGCTAGTGCTCTTCACCACTGAACCATGTCTTTAGCCACCACATTTTCTTACTGTTAATAATCTTTTGTGATACCACAATAATTGCTAGTCCATTTATGGTTAAGATTCACCTAAACAGTGTATATTTCTATTTTTACAGGATTGTGGCTGGTGGTGGAGAACCTTTTTGACCAGCAGTTTTATATCTGTTTATATTTTTATATATGCACTTCATTACTTCTTTACCAAACTTCAAGTCACCAGCATTGGCAGTACAATTATGTACTTCGGGTGTAAATTGGTCCTAGCGCTAGTTTTATTCCTTTTCACAGGTAAGTGCCAGCAGAGTTCTGTAGTGTATTTTAGATTCTCTAAAGAGCCTCAGAGACATATGCAATCTAATACATGTCAACTAACTATTAGAGGAAGGAATAAGGAAAATAGTCACCACGCTCATTCATATGCTTTGGCATCAAAGATTGTGAAGGCTGAGAAACTGCATGTACCCTATGTACTTAACTGTGGGATTTTCCCCTGTGGATCCTTATAATTAGCAGAGATGTGTTCCAAACCACAGAATGGGTTAAATGTAATCTACTTTGGATAGGCTTCAGGTATAAAAATGAATATATTTAAGTAACTTTTGAATTATTAAAATTAATTATTTTGTCATATAAGCAATTATATGTCAAAGACAAGATGTGTATACTTGTAAGGATTAGTAAATTGATGCTTAATGTATCAGTGAAACATAGTAGAAACATTTTCATGCTTAGTGCTTGAGTCAGGTAAAAAAGTGAAATGTTTTATTGAAAGGTCTATTTGAAGATAGGTGCAGTTACAGAGGCATTAGACCTTCTGAACACAAAGAAGTGAAGGCTTTAGCTTGCCTCACTATTGTTTGGGTTGTAGTAGCTCAGATCACATCATTTCTATAAGCCAGATTAGAAAACTTTATTTTCTCAGAATTAGCATTCAGCTTTACCAAATATATAATAAAAAATGAGAGCTGGGAACGTAGGTCAGTGTCCAAAGCGTTGAGAACCTGAGTACAGATCTTAGTCCATTATCACCATGGGTAAGGGAGCATGGTAGCATGTATGGTGCTGGAGAGGTATCTGAGACCATTACTTCCTGATCTACAGGCAGCAGGCAGAGAGTGACACACACACACACACACACACACACACACACACACACACACACACACTGGGCTTGGCATGAGCTTTTGAAATCTCAAAGCCTACCCCCTTGTGACATACTTCTTCCAACAAGGCCACCCTTCCTCCAGCAAAGACACACATCCTAATTCTTCTAATTCTGTCAAAGAGTTCCACTCCCTGCTGACTAAGCATTTTGTATATGTGCCTATCTGGCCATTCTTATTTATTCCATCACAACACACATGGTTGTGTACACTGCGCACATAGGTACACACACACACACACACACACACACACACACACACAAACACACGAACAATGCCTCAGAAAAAGATAAACATTATCTAAGAGACTAGATATCTTTATAGATCTTTTAAAAATATACCTAAAATTGGATTACTTTTGATATACTGCTAGAATCATCTCCATAATAAAGGCTCTACAGGGCATCTATCATCACTTAGCTATCAGCAGTTCTAGTTACAATGGAAGACAGTGTACTTTTCATCTTTATATTCTAACTCATTTATGTTAATTTTTTACTCCCCCACCCCTGAACTATGAAAATAGAGCGAAGGCATGTAGCTCAGTGGCAGAGCACTTGACTAGCATGTTCAAGATCAACTCTGGTTTTAGTTTCCAGCAGGACAAGAAAAAGGCATTATGCATATGAATCATTAAGTATTACAGTTTGGCATGTTATCCCAAAGGGAAACAAAACACCTTTGCAATTAGCACCCACACAGATCAACAATAACTGACCAACAGCCCTGAAGCCGCAGCTGGGCCTATTTCCATGCACTTTCTGCAAGTGTAACCTGTAGAAGTCTACCATGACTTTCAAGAGCAGAGATCAATTTGTCTTAATTTTCATTATAGAAGTATGTACACGCATACAGTATAAACCCATTTATGTCTCGTTTCCTTAGCAGATGCATTTTTCTCTTATTACTGCTTGTGAGATTGATCCCTACCAATATCTCAGAGATGGAGTCTGAATTCCTCTTATATTTTGTTGTGGGCCACCCGATCCCAAGCCATGAGTAACTGGGTTATCTCTTTATGTAGTACACAGTAGTTTCCCCATATTCAGGTGATACTAGTCTAAGACCTTAAGGGAATGCCTGAAACCATATATAATATTGAACAATATATATACATATGTATACACTGTGTTTTCTTATACCTACAGATCTGCGATAATTTACAAATTATCACAGGAAGGGAGTAACAGTACTTGACGATAACATAGAAAAGTTAATGCAGTTCACAGTAATGTTATATGACGATGATGTCTTACTTTCTCCCTAAATATCTTTTTTACTATGTTTTTTATTTTTTGTAAAGATGTAAAATGATCAGGGCCTACTTGATGAAGTGAAGGAAATTATGTAGACATTTTGATATGGCCTTGTATGCAAGGGTTAGATGAATACTAACACTATGTTTTGATATATCAAAAATTAAGATTATTTTGATGTAAATGGATGTAAGGTCACAATAACTGATTAAGAACCAATATTTGAGCTTCCTTGTCTTATAACCTAAGTTGTACTGCATAGGTTACATTAGTGCTCACTACATAGGCAAGGAAACTGGGAGACAGTTAGTGTGAAGAACACAAGAGAAGCCCTTATAGGGAACACTCAGTTGATGCCTATGCATCTTAATACTTTACATAGATAGAAGTTGGGGCTCTCTAACTGGGAGTGATGTGTTCAAGGCCACTCATTAGTACATGAGAGAACCACAATTTATTCAAATGTAGATTGGCTTGATTTCAGAGTGTATTATCTTATAATACAACTTTTTATGTTCTCTTCAAGAAAGTGGCACACTTTTGAAGGTGGAAACCAACAAAAATAAAAAATGCCAATAGAATTACTTCCTCCATTTGACCATGGGGAATCCTCTTGATTGCAGGGAATAAAGCCTGGTACACATGAAGCAATATGGGTGTCACCCTTAAGGCTATATTATAACAATGGACTATCTCATGTTTTTTTCCATGCTGCTCAACACATCATATAAAAATGGAGGTAGGCACTATGCCTCTATAGTTAAGAGCACTGACTGTTCTTCTAGAGGACCCAGACATGATTCTCAGGACCCATATGGAGCGTTACAATTGTGTCTAACTCCAGTCTTAAGGGACTCGATGGCCTCTTTTTGCCTCCATGTGTATATATGCATTTGGTACATACGGTGAATTCTTTCCATTTTCTACATTGCTCTAGGATAGGGACCATCAACACTAGTATAAATCATGAATAATTGCATAACCTCTTCAATTCCAGACTAGTCTGATTTCTGCTTGTATTTATGAACCAAAGAACATGTTAGGTTTTATAAGCCAAAGCAGGGCTGTCTGTATTCTCAAGAGTGTGGAAAATATTTAGATCATGTTATTTCTGTCAATGCAAATAGTTACAGCCCTACTCCAATTCTGGCCCTTATACTAGCCAGTATTCCGGTTTTGAATATGATACTGAAAAGACTGGATGTAATGAAATAGTCTGCTATTTTCAGTGTGAGTATATGTGCTGGCATTCTTAGATTGTTGTATATTTCACACTCTCTGAAACTCACACCAGTGATAGTTTCTGCTTGCTACCATCTCTAGCTTTTCCTCTCTATCTGCTGTTACTTATTTTGTGTTTTTCTGTACAAAGTTGTTTCTGGCCATTTTAGTCCATTTTGATACCTCCATCTCAGAACAACCAAGGAAAGAACTAGCCTTGTGTTCCATTTGTACTGATTATTGGCTATGTCTTCTAAATCAAGTTGCTTTACCTATCAAAGCATTTCCAGGACTAGAGAAAGTACTTTCTTTATAAGCACTAAATCAAATGTGGTAGCAGGAAATTAGAACTCCCAAAATCCCCTTCTCTAAATAAGTTTCCCCTTTACATCTTTGTGCAATGACTGAAGTTTCTATTTTTTCCCTGCATGTCTTAAACCAATGTTTCAAGTTCTGTTAATTAATACATCTTGGACATTAATTTCCTTAGTGACTGCATAAAACTCCTTAAAGGTTTGTTCATATCGAATATTGAATGGTACACTTTCCAACTGTGTTATTTAGCTAGCTTCTCAGAACTCCTTTGAAAAGTGTGCATTTGTGACAACACGGGGAAATTTCCACTATATTTCATAGTCCTTTTTTATGTTTGAGTTTTGTTTTCAAAGGCAGTGTCTCACTATGTACCCAGCTTGGCACAGAACTTGTTATTTAGTCCAAGGTTACCTTGAATCCTCAGTCTTTCTCCCTCTGTCTTGGTAGTGCTTAGTATTATATGCATGTGCTACTATACTTACCTTTTACCTACACTTTTTTCACAAGGAAGAAAAGAAAATGAATAGAAACAGGAAAAAATAAATAGAAAAGATGGCTCATTGAGAGATTTTTGTTGTTGTTGTTGTTTTGTTTTGTGGTTGGAGAGACAGCCGTGTGTGCTGAGAATCGAACTCTTATATATTTGGTTGTGAGCCTAGCCTTTAATGGCTGAGCCATCTCTCCAGCTCTCATTGAGAGATTTTAAACCTTGGATTCATGTTAGAACCACCCAGGGAGCTTTCTAATACATTTTAGAAATATTTATTTACTCTGTGTGTGTGTTAATGTATGTATATGCACCACAAGTGTATAGAAATCTGCAGAGTTCAGAAGAGGTCATCATATCTCCTGGACCCAGAGTTAAATGACAGTTATGAACTACCAGGGTGGGTACTGAGAACCAAACCCAGGTCCTCTGCAGGGGCAGCAAGTGCTCTTAATTGCCGAGCCATCTCTTTAGCCCTTTCAAATCTTCATGTTCAGACTGTGTGTACCATTTTAACAATGTCGTAATTTCTGCACTTGAAATGCACAGGTTAAGTTTCACCAGGTATTTCCAATATGAAATTAGGGTTGAGGACTACTCTATGGTTAGATAAATCCCATGTAACGATATCTTTCAAGGTTTCTTTAGCACCAACTTTTGTAGGCACTCTAATATATCTTATAATTTTTTTCTCTCAAGAAAACCTTTAGTCAAATGATGTATTAGCTAATTTTCTATTGCAGTGATAAAATACATGACCAAAAGTACCTTATGGAAGAAAGAGTTTATTTTGGCTTCTAGTTCCAGAGAGGTAGGAATTTATCATGGTGTTGTGTGGGATGGCAGCAAGCAGCAGGTATTATAGCTGAGAGATCATATCCCCAAGCACAAAGCAGAGCATGAACTGAAAGTAGGGCTAGGCTATGAACTCTGAAAGCCTGCCCCCAGGGATATACTTCCTCCAACAAGGCTACACCAGCTCCCCCACACAGTTCTACTGAGGTCCAAATATACAAATACCCAAGTATGTTATTCTGCATCATATGCTTAAATGTTGTCTTGACTTCGTAGTCCAGATTCTTTAGCCCAGTTACTAGAAAGATGTTAAGATTTATGTTTGGTTTTTGTTTCAGATAGATGGCAAACGTGAGTTGTTAGTAGAGCATCAAAAGTTGAGATTATGTTTGGAGGCATTTTAATGATTTATAAGGAACAAGAAGCAAATTGAAATGAGCAGTATTTTAGATTCGGGGATATGTGTTAGCTAGACAAGTCCTCTCCCCTTGTTTTGTTTGTTTGTTTTTCCAGACAGGTTTTCTCTGTGTAGCCTTAGCTGTCCTGGACTCTCTTTATAGACCAGGCTGGCCTTGAACTCACAGAGACCTGCTCCTGCCTCCCTGAGTGCTGGGATTATAGGTGTGTGCCACTGCACCCTGCTCAAACCTCTTGAATCTTTCAAGTTGCTAGATTCTTAGGAACAAGTACCATAATCTTGATGTTTCAGCTGGGAAATGGAGGCTTGGTGAGGTGGTTACTTGTCTGATGTCAAACATCTTGCAACACACAGAAGTAGATGTGTGCTACTCCTGCCTTGTTGTACCATGCTGCCCCTTGATAGGGAGCCTTGAAGGAAATATCAAAATAGTACAATGACAAGATGGAAAGTTACTTGGTGCTTGGACATTGTCAATTAAAAACATGTTGAAACCTACCTAAAACTTTTGGAGTTCTTTTATTTAGAAAGATATTCCCCTAGGTCAGTGTGTTGGGTATCTTAGACTGTGAAATGTGGAAATTCTGTAGGATTTTCTTCAGTTACATTACTGAACTGTTATAGCATTTGGTTTTTTTGGTTTTGTTTTGTTTTTTGGTTTTTCAAGGCAAGGTTTCTCTGTGTAGTCTTATCTGTCCTGGAACTTGTTCTGTAGAACAAGCTGGCCTCAAACTCAGAGATCTGCCTGCCTCTGCCTCCTGAATGCTGGACTGAAGGCATGCACCACCACACCCCAGCTGCATTTGAAAGTTATTATATGAAATTGTATATGAAAGAAAAATGTGCTTATAATTTAATAATCCTTAAGTATAAAGATATTTTTTTACTGTTCATATTCTACCTTATCTAATCTAGTTTACACTAATATTGTGTAATGTTTGGAAGTAAGATCTACATTTCTTTACAACTAATATCATTTATAAAGATTGTAGCCAAGAAGAATATCATGACAGGTGAATCTGGACCCAAGGGGTCTGCTCAAACTACTGTACCAACCAAGGACAATATGTGCAGTAAACATTGAACCCTTACTCAGATCTAGCTAATGAACAGGACATTATCCACAGTTGTGTAGAGAAGGGGGTCTGACTCAGACATGAACTCTGTTGCCCCATATTTGACCACTTCCCCTTGGTGAGGAGGCCTGGTGGCACTCAGAGAAAGAATAGGAAGGCTATCAAGATGAGACTTGATAGGCTGTGACCATATGGTGGGGGAGGAGGTCCCCTTCTGTCACAGACATAGGGGAGGGGAATTGGGTGAAAGAGGGAGGGAGGAAGGGAGGGAAGAATGGGATGATACAAGTAAGGGGCTAACAATTGAGATGTAATCTGAAGAAACTAATAGTAATAATAATAATAATTAATAATAATAATAATAATAATAATAATAATAATAATAATAATTGTAGCCAGTCTTGGTGGAGCATGCCTGTAATCTCAGCACTTGAAATACTGAAGCAGGAAGATCACCTCCAGTTTGAACCTAGTAATTTTTTTTACCTCTTTTTTTTTTATTAATTTATTCTTGTTACATCTCAATGTTTATCCCATCCCTTGTATCCTCCCATTCCTCCCCCCCCCCATTTTCCCATTATTCCCCTCCCCTATGACTGTTCCTGAGGGGGATTAGTAATTTTGAGGCCAGTTCTGGACTTATCTCCAAATAAACACTCCAAAAATAATAAACTAAAGCTTTCTCTATACTATTATATTAGTCTTTATTATTTTTTGGCTACATTCTTTCATTGTTTACTTATGACACAGTGTAGCTAATAACGTCTTTAAAGAGCATTTGATTTATAATTATTCAATGCTTTTTAGTTCTGCCCCTTATTCAATGCTTTAAACCATAGTATTAGATTAACTTTTTGTTAGTATTTTTCTTCTATAAGATTGTGGGTTCTTTTCATATGAATGCTGAGGAATGGGATATTTTTCATGTTCATAATAGACAAGTTAATTTGAAAACTAATAGGTTCTCTGGATATATTTTCTATTTTATTATATATTCTGATATGATAATATTTTATGTCTCTCTATTTCTGTCTCTGTCTCTCTGTGTTTCTGTCTCTGTCTCTCTCTGTGTATCTCTGTCTCTTTCTCTCTGTCTCTCTCTCTCTGTCTCTCTCTCTGTCTCTCTCTCTGTCTCTCTCTCTGTCTCTCTCTCTCTGTCTCTCTCTCTGTGTGTGTGTGTGTGTGTGTGGTAGAGGTTTTTTTCAGGTGGCTTCTTCAGTCACTCTTCACATTATGTTTTTAAATAATTATTAAGCCTGGAACTAACCAATTGGTCATACCAGTTGGCTGACAAACTTTCAGGGTTCACGTTTCTGCATTCCATGCAGTGGGATTATAGGTATGCACCATAACACTCAGAGTTTATGGGGGTGCTGGGGACCTGAACTCAGTTACTCATTTTTGTGAGGCATGTACTTTATTGACTGAGCCATCTTCACAACCTGGTTCCTTATGTTTTCTCAACCTTGAAGCAAATTATAAGAAGTTTATATCAGAAAGTAGCCTAGAGCCTCTTTGAAATGGAGAACATAACTGATCATTTTTGTTTTATTTTTGGCTCTGGTTAGAGACTTGCAGAATTCAATCAGAAAGATTCTCTGACTTGTTTATAGGTGACTGCTTCTAGCCTTGCTGTTTATTCTGATTGCCTAGAAAGAGAGCCTGTTAATTCATCTTGTTTTAAGGCAGGGTCTCATCATGTAGTCTAAGATGGCCTTGAATTATCTTAATTTTCCTGTTTCAGCATCCTAGATGCTGTGAATACTGATGTGGGCCACTATGACAGCTAAAACTAGTGACTTTTATTCGATAATGTATAAAGCCTGAGAGTTCAAGGTTTAATAACCTGCTCTGAAACAAGGCATTGTTTGTGTTTTTAAAAAAGTTTCTTTGACTTTCGATGATATCTGGCTAATGACAATCTTTTTCATTTTGTTTTAGGGACAACTGGATTTTTTTCTTCCTTCTGCTTTATTACTACAGTATGTGTTGATGAAAGTGGATTAATGAATTTTTCCATATGTTTCAAAGCATATAAACCTTGCTTTGAAATATCTATGTATCTATGTAAGTATCTGTTGAGATACATATATATGTTTGCTCCAAGTTATGTTCAGTTAAAGTGTTCATAAATGCAAAATATCACTGTCTGGCCTCAGTTTATTTGATGAAAAGTACTGATTAGTGGAAGAAAATAGATTGGTAAAAAGGTAACTTCTAATTCACAGTTTCTTGAAAAGACAAAGGTTTTGTTTAAAACAATCAGAGCAAAGGAAGCACATTTTAAAACTTTTTATTGATGCCTTGTGAATTTCACATCATGCACCTCAATTCCACTTATCTCCCTGTCCCTCCATATCCTGCCTTTGCTTTTGCAAATTCCCTGTCAAAAGTAATCAAAAATAAAAATTAAAAACAAAACATCTCATCATGGAAGCTGCAGTGTGCCACCATGTGTCACACAGTATACTCTTTTGCTCAAACAGCTTTACTTACAAATGTTCATTGCAATGAGTCACTGGTCTGGTTTGAGGCTTATGGCTTCTTCTACACTACCAATACTGGTCCCACCAGGACTCCTCCTGGACAGCCTCTTGTTGCCCTGTATCATGGAAATCCTGCGGCTTTGTTTCTGCAGGATTTGTCCCTTCACAAGCTCCAGCAGTTCAAGGATGGGGTAGATGCCAACCCAAAGCCCTGGATCTGAGCATGAGTGGTAGCTGAGTTGGTCAGCTTTCCAGCTAGCTCCCCTGTGCCTGTGCCTCCAGGGCTAGCTTTCCCACTATGCCCAAATGAAGGACGAGACCAGCTCTCCTGCCTACAGCAACCATCAAAGTGTGAGTCCAGCTCTCCTGCAGGGCTAGCTCCACTATGCTATCCAGGTGAGGTGTAGGGTCCACTCTCCAGAGTGCTGCATCTGGTAAGAGGTGGGGCTAGCCCAGGAAGCACATTAACAAATAAACTAAGTATGTTGGTTTTTTTCACATGGAGTATCTTCTTCTTCTTCTTCTTCTTCTTCTTCTTCTTCTTCTTCTTCTTCTTCTTCTTCTTCTTCCAATTCTGCTTCTTGATGCTGTTTAGAGTGGCTGGTTTTTCTGTCAGAACTATAGTTTCATTGTCATATGTAACAACTTTTAGGTAAAATGATGTTTTTTTTCTAACAAAAGTTGATGATACAAGCTATATGGTTGTTTTAAAAATGTATGTGTCTTAGTTTGTGTTACTAGTGCTATGAAGAAACACCATAAACCAAAACAAGTTGGGGAGAAAAGCATTTATTATCACAGTTCATTGTTGAAGGAAGTCAGGACAGGAACTCAAGCAGGACAGGAACCTGGAGGCAAGAACTGAAGCAGAGGCCATGGAAGGTGCTGTTGACTTGCTCCTCATGGCTTGCTCAGTCTGCTTTCTTTTTTCCTTTTACTTAAAAAAAAAGATTTATTTATACAGTATACTGTCTGCATGTGTGCCTGCATGCCAGCAGAAGGCACCGGATCTCGTGATAGATGGTTGTAAGCCATCATATATTTGCTGGGAATTGAACTCTGGACCTTTGGAAGAACAGCCAGTGCTGTTAACCTCTGAGTCATCAACCCCCAGCCTGTTTTCTTATAGAACACACAGGACCATTAGCCCAGGGATGACCTCACCCACAATGGATTATGTCCTCTCTCATCAATCACTAATTAAGACATAAAGCTAGGTAGTACAGTAGTTAGTTTAAATTACAGAGTTTATAAAAAAAATTCGATACTCTTCCCTTACTGCTCAGTTAATCATACACTTTTCTAGTTGTTTGTAGTGTATTTCCTTTAACTTAAATATATGTTTTGTTATTTTGTTTCTGTTTACTGTCCTTTGGAGGCCAAGAATGTTCAATTTTGACAGTTTAAATAGATGACAAATCTTTGGAGTCCATTTTTTAAAATTACCTTTATAATTTTCTGTGCATATGGGAGATGGGTGTGCACATCTCTTGGAGCACATGTGGTGGTCAGAGGACAACCCACAGGAGTCAGTGATCTTCTTCTACTATGTGGGTTCCAGGGATTGAATGTAGGCCACCAGGGCTTTTGACAAGTGCCTTATCCACTAAGCCATCTCACCAGCCTCTGCTGTCCAAGTTTATTGTAACTACTACTACTACTATAATCGCTTATGTTTTGTGCATGTGTATGTACTGTGTGGGTATGTATGTGACATAGCTCACTAGTGGAAGGCAGAGATCAACTTGTGGTATTTGGCCCTCTCTTTCTACCTTGTGGGTGTTAGGGCTCAAACCCAGGTCATCAGGCTTGCTGGCCTCTGGGTATTTTTATTGATTATTTTTGACTAAATAATATTTTTATTGGACATTTGTATTACAAGTTTTCCTCAGGCTCGGTTTTAGGCTTTTTTTGGGAGCAATCATGAAAATCATTCCTCTCAGATGGTAAATTTTATTGATAAGTACTTCTCAGGAAAATGTTTGAAAAATATTCACACATACCCTTCAATCCTTATGAACATTCTCACGCTATCCTAAAGCTGAGAAGTTGTTCTGTGTGCCTGGCTCAAAGGCACAAATGGTGGTGTCTTAGGGGTTTATCACTAGAAAGAGATACCACGACCAAGGTAACTCTTATAAAGGAAAACACTGCACTGGAACTGGCTTACACTTTCAGAGGTTAAGTCCATTATTATAGCGGGAAGCATGGCAGCATGCAGGCAAACGTGCTGCAGCAGAAGGAGACTGTGGACCATACTGACATAGATTGAGCATATATAAGACCTCAAAGCCCTCCTCCACAATGACACACCTCCTCTAGTAAGGCCACACCTACTCCAACAAGGCCACTCCTCTTAATAATGCCACTTCATTTAGGCCAAGCATTCAAACACATGAGTCTATAGGGACCACTCTTATTCAAACTAGCACAAAGAGGCCATTTTACCTTTCAGGGGTAGGGAGGCTAGCCTGGAACAGGAAAGGAAGACATGATGGAATGAAAGGAAAATTAGGAGCTGATTCGTTGACCCTTGGAAAAAATAAGTTACTAGCTGTGTAGCATAGCCTGCCTTTATCTACATTAGAAGAGTCTACATTGTGGTTGATGGCAAATTATCCTGGGACCTATTGCAGAATTGTTGGAGGAGTAGGCACAGAAGGCCACAGAAGGTCTCTTGACTAAAGTTGTCAGAGTCCTCATGATCAAGGGCTAGGTCCAGGCCTGCCTAAGAAGAAACTGCTTCTATGGAGCTTATTGGAACTGATTCCATTCTTCAAAACCTCTAAACTAAACAGTGCGATATTGAGCTTCAGGTTAACTTCCTGGTAGTTTTGCATTGAAGATTCCTTTCTTTATGAAGTGAAGAAATGAAAATTGATTCCTTCAGCCAAAAATGTTGTTGCCTGAGTGGTATTTATAAAGTAAAATAAAGGTAGGTCTCATGACAAACACCTTTGAACCTCTTGAGAGAGCGTGTAAGTCAGTATTAGCTTAGGTTTTGGAAGTAAGTGTAGAAGAACTCTTTAATTTGATCCAAATGGGGTTAAATAGCATTCTGAGCCTTTTTGTACGAGTTCACAAATATCGCTTCAGCAGTATAAGCTCTGCAGCTCCTTATACCATTCTTACAGGGAGTATCAGAAGAGAAGCTAATAACAGGCCAAATACTTTGTCTCATGAGAAAGTAGGGGGGTGGTTCTTAAATATTAGACATATTAACCCACCTTACCTGTGTACTGTTTTCATATGTGAAGGCCACGTCAAAGTTATTACTGCTTTATGGAGCTGAGAATTGGCGAACGATGCTTTTGCTCGCCTGTCCTATAGACCCTGGTGAAATGGGGCTGACCTGAATGATATGAGTGTGGGTAATTAAGCCAGGTTAAACTGAGAGGTGCTGAAGCAAGTGCTTTGAGGGGAAATAAGAAAGCAAGGGCCTCCCCCACTGCCATGCGGGCAAGCAAGCCATTGGGCAGGCAGAAGACACCCAGAGGTCCTCTGCATGGCCTGCCTGCAGCAGGAGCCATTATGATGTGTGCATATGTGGTGGAGAGATGGTAAAGAAAAAGAAGCAGGGCAGTGAGCACTGTGAAGAGAGGTGGAACTGGAGATGTGAGTGTACTGAGGAATGGCCTGATAGGCTGCCCTGCCACCTGAGGCCATGGTGGGGGCCTGTCCTGTGCTGCTGCTGAGGGCCTGTCTGAGGTCTGTGACCATGCAGCAGCGGGGCTCTGTGTCAATGTCTAAGGTACCATCAGAGGCCACGCAGACCTCCCTGGTCTGAGCTGCCACCTGGGACTATGTTGATTTCCAAGGGCTGTGTAGATGTGCCCCACACCTTATCTGAGCAGCGTAGTAGAGCTAGCCCTCGTGGCATGGGCGTGGGCATGGGCATGGGCATGGGTAAGCTGGCACCCAGGGCATGAGAGCAGGAGAGCTGACCCTGACCCTTTTTGGCTGCTACAGTGGGTGAACTAGACAGGCCAGTACTAGAGAGTGGACCCTGCTAGTGTGGGTGTGGGAAAGCTGAGGGGCTACAACCCTATGCCCAGATCCAGGGCTTTGAGTTAGCCCACCCCCTCAACATCCACCCCATCGATGAACTGCTGGAATTTGTAAAGGGGCCAGTTCTGCAGGTCCGAAGCCTCAGGATCTGCATGACGTGGGACAACAACTGCATATCCGAGAGGACACCTAGCGAGGATCCAGTGTTGATAGTGTGGCAGAAGCCGGAGGCCTTGAACCAGACTCATTGCAGTGAACATTTTTGCAAGTAAAGCTGTTTGGACAAAAGCTTTACTTGGGACACAGTATAACCCACTGCAGCTTTACAGAAAGATTTTTGTTTTGTTATTTTCTAATGTTCTTTTACAGGGGAGGTTGTAGGGACCTCTCAAAGACGTTGGATAGGGAAATGGATGGAATTGGGGTGCATGATGTAGAATGAACAAAGAATTAATAAAAAGTTTTTTAAAAAGCAAGCAAGGGCTTGAGCCTAGTGGAGGTGACTGAGGTACTGAGCAGTTTTTTGTTTTGTCTTGTTTTGTTTTGTTTTGTTTTAAAGAAATCCCACTTAGAGAGATGGCTCAGTGGTTAAGAGCATTTGTTCTTTCAGAGGACCTGAGTTCGAGGCCTTGTACCACTGTCAGCTTATGCCTGTCCATAACTCCAGTTCAAGTGGATCTGCCACACTCTTCTGGCCTCCGAGGGCACCAAGCATGCACATGGTGCACAGACAGTCAGCAGCACACTCACCACACATATTTTTTTTTAATGAGAAAGCCACAATCTGCTCAAACCTCATTGTCTTTGGAGGGTCACTGACATTCGAGAACTTTAGGCCTCTCGGTCCATCCGTGTTTCCTTTCTAATCACCCAAATTCACTTTGAAATTTTCTTTATTCATAGAGGACCAAGCTAATGTCCTCTCTTCCAAAACATCCTTTCTACTCCAGACTCCTTTCATTTTATTTTTTTTGGAAAAATGGTGCTGTGCCGCGCGCGTGCATGTGTGTGTGTGTGTGTGTGTGTGTGTGTGTGTGTGTGCACGCGCGCGAGCACACATGCATGGACATGAATGCAACTGCCCATGGAGATACTTTGATACAGTGAGTTGCTTATCCTGTCTCCACAAAAGAGGAGGGATGGAAATGTCACATGTCTTTCTATGTTCTCAAAGAGCACAATGTAGAGACCAGATACACACATAAAATCAGACTTTATTTAGCGTATTTCAGAAGAATATACCAAGGACAGATTAACAGCACCTATTCAAGAAACACAAAATTCACTTAATAATAGTTAAACCACAGACATTAATCTCTCTGCATTCCCCAAGCAGGAGTCTGTTATTCCTGTCCTGCAATAAATGCATCATAACCGGTTTTAAATGCATTCAATTAAAGCCAGCCAATAGATGAAACCTTGACTTTGGGCAGAGTCTCTGGGACTGCTGGCCCATATAACAGTTTCAATTCATAAATTTGATTGTAGTGTGAGGGGATTTCTCTTCTTGCTGAAAGGTGGACAATTAATTCCAACCCATTTGTGCACCTGAAGTTAAGTTGTGCCAATGGGAGCTTGGCCCCAGGACTGTAGTTTTGAAAATCCTTTGAAAAGGCACTTTTAAATTACAAACCTTTTTTAAAGGAAACTTCTAAATTTAAAATGAAAAGTAGTAAAGAGAACTGTTTTATTGACTGAGTGCATTTTTCCTATTGTTCTCAGTCTCAAAATAGCACATGAATTTTGGTAGTAAAGGCAGTTTTAGAAATAATTTAATGAGAATATATATGTATATATATAAATATATATATCCTCTTGTAATACTTCTGTTCTTGCAATATAATAAAATAATCTTTCTTTTGCAAATATATTTGATCTACAACTGTAACTCTTCAAACACCTGAGCTGTAACCCCTGTCCCTTGTCCTCCCCCACCCCGAGTTCTCACTGTCTCTTTATCAATATTGCATCTTGTCTGAGACAGCCAAAGAGGACAAAAATAAAGTCGAGCAGTCTTTTTCTGGGGTTTGGCACTCCTCTGGGGCAGCAGGGATCATCACCATATGGATCAGCTAGATGCAAGTCCGATAACTTCCCAATCAGGTACTGGGTCCTGGTTAGGTCTTGAAATTGCAGCACTCTTTGTCATCCTGCCATCAGGACTCCAATAGCCTGTCCTGGGGTTCTTACTCTTTTATGGGGAAAAGATTGTTTTCTTTGATTTTGCATTCTATACACTGAAGAAAACAGGCAAACCAGTGCCAGGTGTGTTGTGGAGAACTGCCAGGGAGGACTTCAGCCAAGATGATAATTTAGTCCACATAGATTACCTGTTGTACCAGAATAAGTTCTTGCTTGTCACATACCAGTGATTTAAGGAATGAAAGGCACCTCTTCCTGCCATACCATCTTGGAGCCATCTTACATATCCAGTAGTATACACTTTTAAAGGTAAATAAATGTACTATGTTCTACTTCAAAAATTGACCAGATTACGGGTCACGTATAGAATACTGCATGCATTTTGTTAAGTAACTTTACATGTACACATCACTCACTTTTTACTGATGACACTAGCTATGAACACATACAATCTAATATCTAGCACCGTATCTCCAAGAACACAATGTATATACAGTTAGAGCTTATGTTTAGAAGAAATACCACAAAAGAACACAACACTGACACAAGACAGAAGTACCAAAGTTTCGACCAAGTTGTAACAGATGAAGAGGGGAAAATCCACTGAAGTTTGAAGCACCAAACTAAAACCAATTTTGTTTTTGTCTCATTAAGAGCAAAAGAAATATAGCAATTAATCTTCACACAGCAAACTTCTTTAAGTGTACACATTGCTGTGGTTTCCCCTTAGTGTGTATACTCTTGCGATATGGAGGCTTGGGGAGACAATGATGGAAACCTAACATCTATTGGCAACCTTCATTCCCTTGAGGATTCTTAACCTACTCATCAAAAAACAATGAACCTGTCAGTGACCTGGCAGTGGCCAAGTTCAGTGTACTTGAGTTTTCCTTGTATCTTCCTCTACCCAGTTTTGTTGCTTGTAGCCTAAGTGTGCTAATATGCCTGCTAAACACTGGCCATAGAGGAAGCTATCATATGTAATTGGAAAAGTGTCCATTTTTTCAAGGGTTTTAGGCTATAGTTTGTTGCTACTAGCTCATGCTTCTGCCTCCTCAGTTGCCTAAGCTTGGGAGTGATGTGGGGCCTTTAGGGCTTAGAGTAATAAAAACTATAAAGTCATAGTTAAGTAGAGAGAATTCATTGCCATGACTGACCAGATTTCTTATCTTGGCATTTATCTTGCATCCTTTAATTCTTTGTTTGTTCTGGAGGGAAAAGGCATTGCGTAGAGAAACTTCTAACAGCATGGGGTTTGTCTTATAAAGGAATGCAACTGCAAAGATATGATTTTGAATTTTTCAAAGTATGGAGGAGGGCAATTATGAGAGAAAAATCTAGGACAGAATGGGAAGGTATTACTCTCTGCTTCATGTCAACAACCCCTGAGAGTGTTTATTTTAGAAAATCTGAATTACCAGACAATGCGTACTCTTTCTCTTCCAATTTTTTAAGATACTTTTAAAAGAAAATTTTGGCAAGCCTTAAGAAAGTAAACCTCATTTAATGATATAAATTATTTTTAAGGTAGCATGAAAGATTCTTGACTAATTATGTATAAAATAAGGCAATGTTAGGCACCTTATAATTTTATAGCTAAAAGGTCTCTTAGTGTATTTGCTGAAATAATCAAACAATATCTACAGCACTGGAAGTGCTTTAAAAATATGTGGGGTGTTCTTATTGTTAGAAACAAGGTGCCTACTTTCTTGTAAACCCTAAAGTGATATCTTTCCTTACCTGCTGAACTTAGAGTTGATACCTCTCCATTTCTAAATCAGATTGGAGTTATGCAGGTGACAAAAAAAAATACCTTTACTTTATGATCATGCCTGTGATTTTCTTTCCTTGCTTCATCCCTAGCCAGAATTCTATGGCATATATGTAATGGTCCTGATAAAGGAATACATCCATTAAAAACATTTTGGGAAAATGATTGGATAGGATGATTTGTGAAGCTTTTTATGATTTTTTGTGTGTGATTTTACATTTTTAAAGGCAAAACATAGTGAATAGTAAAACCTTATTAAGTTGATAGTTCTTTATTCAAAACGGCCTCAAACTTGAAGCAGTTACTATCTCCGTGCTAACCAGAAGCCCTATTGTTCATTAAAAGAAAATGTCATCAAGACAGAATGCCTTTAATTCAAAGGTCATCCTTTCCACCCTGTTTTCGAGGTCTTCACCATTGAAGAATCCAATTTGCGAAAAAGTGGACCATGAATAAAACAGGAAAAGTTGAATGATGTTAAGAACAGGTGAGTCTCAGTACCCTGGAAGATGTGTGTGTGTTGTCAAATCAACTTACCACACTTACACAGGTTCTGGTTCCATTTAGATTTTGGATTTTGGCAAACAATTTTCTTTGTTATGCTTTGAAGGCGTTGAGCTTCAAAAATAAAATAAGAAGTTTCAGTTTCAACAAAACATTAGAAACACATTTGCAATCCCTTTTTCTATGTAAGACTGTAAGCATTTCTAGTGATAGGACAGGCACTACCACCTTTGAATTCCTCTGTTACAGGCCTGTAAAGCAATACTACTTCCCAAGCAAGAAAATAGATCAAATAAATATGGACCAATATAAGCCTAGCAATAAATCAGTAGTCAAAAAATAAAATTGGACAACTAATTTGCTATATAAATTCTGGTGGAAAAATAAATGGAAGTGTTGAGGGTTAACTTTAGATACCATGCCTTGTCTGAGGTTATCACAAGTTCTAAATGACTGGAGTTGAAGTCGGCAAACTTCTCATGGACATACTGATCTGACAAGTCAGTTCAATACTATTTGGGTCTATTAACTCCCTTGCATTCTGAATATGGTAATCCCATAGTCTCATAATTCACAACCATTTACCTCTCCCCCCTTGAGAAGTTCATGCTGGAATCTGTGAGGAGGAAGAAATAAAGTATAAATGAATTGGGCCTTATAAGTGAAATTTTTAATTCTAATAAAGACAAGATAACACAAGAATGTTAAACTCTGAATATGGCCACTGTCATACAAAACATCCTATGGAACCATTTTTAATCAACTATTCCTCCACTCATATTAACAGTAAGAATCTGTGTCAATACGACTTGCTTACCAGTTTTTGGTTGGATGTTTTGTCTTTAAATATGCCCTGTGCTCTTTAAAATATGTTAGCTATATCCTTGCCCAAAGTGATTTTAGAGTTTGATATTTTAAAACTTTACTTGGGTATTACACTTTTTATATTACAAGCAGGATGTTTTAATAGTAATCAATATGTTTGATTCATATGCTTTGATCTTCAGATACTTGGAATAGTTCAAATATTTGCTCAGTATTATGGAACAATCCTTTCTGTCATCTCTGACACTTATATTCTCCCCTGCATTTGTACAGAGGACTTAAAAGATTTGGAGAGAGCCACAGGTTGAAAAGATGTCTATGCATGGAGGAAGGAGCATGTTTATCCCTATATGGAGAACCTACCTCATAAAAGAGATAAAAGAGACTTTCTGTGGACAGAAAATTGATTGGCAGTGTGTTTTCTAGGTCTTTGGGCCCTCCTACTTGAATTTCTTTCTTTCTTTCTTTTTCTTTTTTTTTTTTTCTTTTTGAAATCTGAAAATACTGTTTAACCAAAAAATCATTTTGAAATAAAAGAAAGTAAAACACAAATGATTGGCAGTGGTCTAGAGAATTGTCACAGAAGGGAAATAGTTAAACAGTGGTCTGATTTCTAGCCAACTGTTACTCAAATAGGAGACAGAAGAGAGGTGTGTCAATCAACAGTCTGACAGTGTTCCATCTGCAGAGGTCTGTCCCAGCCCATGTAGAAACCCAGAGTAGGGAAGGGTAAAGAAAGAGAGGAGAGAGAAAGAGAGCGAGAGAGAGGGAGAGAGAGAGAGTTGTTTAACTCCATGGATAAGCCTTATTTCTCCATTTCTTCCTTTGAATTAACTCTTCATTTCATGTATGCTCTTTTCTGGACCCTTGAGGGGACCTCGAAGCTTTCTTTATAGTCTAACCGCATAACCCCCTTTGACAGGGTTTGCAGTATAGTCTTTGCACCATACTGTGGGGCTCTTCAGTACAAAAATCGGCTCATGCAGGGATCAGTCCACCTAGCTCTGCTTTTTGCACTCTGTAAGTAATTTGGTCAATTGCTTTTCTTTCAGTTGAACACAATATGTAGCCCCGGCCCATGAGTTCCTGACCTGAAGGCCAAATAGTCCTTATGTCGATAGGCATCACTTTCCCTTTTACTCAGAGCTAAAGCTGCAATGTCATAGCTCTGAGGAGGCAGGCAGAATACCAAGAACAGTCCCAAACCAGATAGCCCTTGTTTTAGGAAATATAGAGCCTAATAAGTATATATCTATTTGGTGGAGATCGTAAACTCCATGCTTTGACGAGCTTATACCTTTCAGAAAAGATCCAAGTCCTCACTTCTTCCTAATATGTATCTGCCACGTGGTGGATAAGGATGCTTCTGCAACAACACCTTTGCCTGGAATGGTAAGGATCGGCACTAATGAGATTGTGGGTGGTGCACTGAAAAGAAAGCTGCTCTTGTTTTCTGTTATTTTGCGTCTAGTTAAAAGTTTGCCTTGGGGTTAACTTTAAGGTGAAGTAGCCGAATCATGGGAGGGGACAACCTTGCCTTCAGTACCTCCCTCTGTGCCAGCTTCCGATTCATGCAGGTCAGGGTGGCTATCTTCCACAGTGGGCTTTTTCTTACAGGTGAACTTCTTCAGTACCTCCTGGATTTCCTTCTTGATGGTCTTGTGCATGTAACCATAGACATAAGGGTGGATGCAGCACTGCAGGAAAAAAAGCCAGATTATTATGGTGATCACCCACTGGGGTACCTGGGTTTGCACATCCACCCACACAGCCAGCACTGCCAAGAAGCAGTAAGGCCCCAGAGATAGCACATAGGAGAAAATGATGATGAAGATCACTTTAGCAGCTTTGCACTCATAGCACCGGGGCAGCGGTGGGTTGCTGTTGCTGTTTCGACGACTGGGTGGCCGGCTCTCTTGAATGTTCATTGCCTCGACATCATCTTCACTGAAATTGATGTCATCCATACCGAACTCTATATCATCTTCGCCCAAGTCAATGTTGCACTGATTGATCTCGATGCGGCCGCTATCTACCTTTGCGCCACTTGCCTGAATTCCGGTGCTGAGTTCCAGACCCTCCATGCTGCCACTACTGACCTCTTCACTGCCCTTGGCCTCCAGGATACCTGCGCTGAAATCCAGGCTTCTCTCTCTGGTCTTCATGCTGCTGGCCTTGGCTTCCATGGGACCCTCTTCCATCTTGGCGCTGCTTTCCTTACTGTTGGCCTGACCTTCATCTTGGCACGGGAATTCATTCTCGTCCTGGCACTCATCCCTCTTCTTTGTTGCCTGTTCATTCTCGTTCTTCACAGAGTCCTTGGCTCTCACCTCCAGGCTGTGGCTCTTGACGTTGTACAAGAGAGCATGCTGCCGCCGGGCTGCACCAAACACCACCGAGTAGCAGGCAATCATAACAATCAGCGGAATACCGATGAAAGACACCACACTGACAATGGTATAGCTGTGGCTGGCTCCCCAGATCATGGAACAGAGGCCATTGCGCTCATCAAAAGTAGCCTGGCCCCAGCCATAGAGAGGAGGTGTGCTCTGTAGGACGGCCACAATCCAGGTGCCATAGAGGAGCATATAACTGCGTCGGTGGGTCATCTTGGATGGGTAAGAAAGAGGGTGGATGATGGACAGGTAGCGATCTACTGACACGACCACAATGGTATTGACACTAGCAAAGGCAAATAAGTGGGTGAGGGTAACCAGGGCGGTGCAGAAGTGGCTGTTGAGAGGCCAGAAGATAGGAATGGAGGTGGCCACCACCCAGGGGGCCACAAGAGCGATCTGCAGCAGGTCAGTGACAAGGAGGTTAAATATGAACCGGTTGGTCACCTGCAGCAGCTGTGGCTTACGGTGCAACACATAACCCAGCACTATGTTACCCACAAAGGATATGCTGAGGAAGATAAGCAGCACAGTGGAGCGGATGATGCCGTGAGCTAGACTAATAGGCATCTTGGAGAGGGGCATGCACGCTTGGCTGCTGTTGTTCTCTTGAGTATTGTTGGTGCAGGTGGATGTCATGGCGATGGCAGGCAGGCAGGAGACAAGGTGCAGCTCAGTGTCTGCACTAGCGGACACCGAGACTGCACACTATCTATACTGGGGATGAGAGAGACATGTGGACAGGGTTAGTGCCTTGCAGACATAAGCCTCTAAACCCAGCAGCATCACTACAGAGGCCCTCCCTGAGAACCCTGCCCAGCCTTAAGCCCAATCAGAGAAGTTTCTCTGGCTCCTTTTCTAACTCTTGGGGTCTTACTGCTGGTCTGTGTTGCATTCTCTTTTATCTTTTTCTTGTCCTTCCTGCTAGTGCAGTAGGCACTCAGCACGTCCTCCTCCCCATGTCTCTTGGAGTTTTGTTTTGTCTTACTGACACATCTGTCTCACTGACCCATGCACTTGCACTCTGTACCTACTTGCATATGAGTCTGGGTTTAAGTCTCCAATGTTTTACTGGGACACTTTTTCTTTGAACAGAGTGTGCGCTTCTGTTTCCATAGGCATTGCCTCATCATTCACTCTATAGTCTGGTTTTCAGTTCTCCACTAACATGTGCATAGTCTGTCCATGTCTGGTTGTGGCTGTCCTCTGTCTCTCCCGTCTCCCTTCCCCCCTCCCTTCCTCTCAGTGCTTTGTCTGTCAGTCTCTGTTTAGCTGTTTCACCAATGAAAGTACCCTCTGACTGTGTATGCTCCCTCCTCCTTGGGTCTCTCTTCCTCTGTCAGTGAATTTTCCGACAGTCCCTTTGGACTCTTTTTTAAAATTTTATTTTATTAATTTATTCATATTACATCTCAATGGTTATCCTCTCCCTTGAATCCTCCCATACCTCCCTCCCTCCCATTTTCCCCTTACTCCCCTCCCCTATGACTGTGACTGAGGGGTACCTCCTCCCCCTGTATATGTTCATAGCACGTATTCTGGTGCCTCATATTTGACCACGTCCCCTGGATGGGGAGACCTGGTGGCACTCAGAGGAAGGATAGCAGGCTACCAAGAAGAGACTTGATACCCTTTGGACTCTTAACACACACCTGTTTAGTGTCTCTGGCTGGGTCTGCCTTTCTTCATCTCCATGTCTCTCCAGCTCTCTTGCCCTTGTCTCTCTCCCATTTATTATGGGTCAAGTCTCACACAAGTACCCGTGTGCCCACCACTCTTTCTCCACATGTCTCTGTAGCTCGTCCTGTCTTTCTTTATTGTTTTTCTCAGTACCTAAGTTCTGTGTCTTGCTTCCTCTTTCCCTCCTTTCTCTTGGTCTCTAATATTCTCGTATCTCTGTTTCTCAAGTGACGTCTTTAGGTAAGCACTCCAGTTCATCTCTGCCTCTCATTCTCAACACCCTAGTACCATTGCCCAATTCTCTCTGCCTCTTTTAATGTGCATACGTCATTGTCTCTCAGTATCCTTCTGAGAGGCCCCCACTACCATCTTAGTTTTCCTCTAGCTGGATCTTTCTCTCCTGGTACCTTTCTCGGCTGACTTTATCTTGCCATAGAAACCAGTTGCCGCCTTGGCCGCAAGGACTTTAGCACACAAAACACTTAGTTTATCAATAGCGCACTGTCCCACGTCCAAAACTCACTATCTTCCCTATATTCTCCAGAGGGCTATCAGTCTATAAGGCGGCGGAGGGGTCGGGGTGACAGAGTGAGCTGGGAGGAGTGAAGAATAGGGAAAGGGACAGGGGTGAGCAAGGATGGGGGCGGGCAGGAGTCTGAGAAGGACAGCGTGAGATACCTGGAGAGGTAGAGGTGCTGGGGGGGGGGAGAGGCGCGGGGGGGGGGACGGAATCAGAGACACAGAGAAAGTGAGAGACCGATTTAGAAGGAGAACCAAAAAAGAACAAATAGAATCCTAGAGTGGGAGGGGGGGCACGTAATGGAAGAAAGAAAAGGGGACAGTAGGAGACAGGGACATGGAGAGATGGAGAAAGAAAAAAGCTAAATAGATTAAGAAAAGAGGTTGAGAAGTGGAGAACTGAGGAAAGGAAACAAGAAAATTAGGGAGAAGAAGAGGACACAGGAGAAAAAGTGCCCAGGATAAGCAAGAGCGACCAAAGAGACCTAACGACCCCCGCGACTCCCCCCCTCCGCGCCTGGCACCTTAGTAACCTTCTAGCCTTGGAAGGGATGTCCTAGAGCTTGGGGTAGGGACAGGTTGGGATGGGGACTCAAGGCGACCAGAGCAGAGCCCAGCAGCTTACCTGTTGCTGTTGGAGGCGTCGCGCAGCACGATCCTTGGGGGCTCGCAGTGCTCCTCCGGCCACCTTTCTGGGGCACGGGAGGCTGCGAGCTCGCACCAAGAGGAAGGAGTAGCGGGTGCGGCTGGAGCAGGGCACAGAGCCTGTGCCCGCACGTCCAGCCAGCGCACAGCGCCACAAGCTCTGAGCTGTGGCGGGGGCGCCTGGCTTCTTAAAGCAGCGCGGTGCCCTCACCTTGGGGCGCCCCCCCCTCCTCTGTCCCCGCCCGCGCTAGTGACGCACGAGGCCTGAACCCAGAGGAGCTAGGCTGGTGGCAGCGGCGGTGGGGCGAGAAGGATGGAGGGGGGAATGACTGGAAATGGACCCACACAGATTTTGTCACCCTGAATGCAGTCATTCTGATGCTCACAGACTGGAGATGTGAACAGGGTGAATTTTCATGCAAACCCTAGCTCCTAGCCCCTAGCCCCTAGCCCCTGGATTTGGGGAAGGGTCACTGCCATTGACTTTCTGAGGAGTCCTTAAAAAGAGTGGGTGGGAGTCTACGGCCTTGACCTCAGAAGACCTCTCTCCAAATAGGAACTGTCCTAGGTTTCCACAGAGGAATCAGGACTTTGATGTCAATAATTTTTCATCAGCTCCCATAAACAGCAGTTGTCTTACCGTAGGTTTCAGGACCATTCCATCTTAGACAAATTGGATAATTAATACACATGATTTGTTTGAAATCTGTTTGTCTCCACCCACCATCCTTCCCTGCCTCCCTCCTCTTTTCTCCTCCCTCCTTCCCTGCCTCCCTCTTCCCTTCCTCTTCCTTCCTCTCTTTCTCTGTTCCTTCCCCCCCCCCCCCTTACTAGCTCCTCTAACATCTTCCTCTGTTCTCATAGAGGACACAGCAGAACTGAAGGGTAACCCAGCCTTGAGAGATAAGCACTGCTGTTTCATTTCCTAGAGACAGATGCAGAAGCCGAGACAGAGTACTGAATTTGCCCAAGTTCAAGTAAGTATTGTACCTATTTGATTAACTAAAACATTCTGCTCCTTTGAAAATGTGTTCAGTGCATACAGACAGATATCAGGCTAGAGGAAGCACCCTCCCTGGTCCCTAGCTCCTCAGCATATGGGAGCCTTTGGGAAGGTGTGTTTGATAGAGACTATTTTCATTTGGTTGCTTCCAATAGAGGAAGAACTACTTTGTAGGCAGGAAAGAAGACAGGTGCTCTGTTATGTGGAAGTGCAGGGTCAAAGACAAGGCTGCAAACCAAGGTAGGGAACTACAGAAAGCCTGTGCGATATGGCATTTTACGGACAGCCTAGAGACTTTGAAGGCAAATCTGAAGACTTTGAACTGTAACTTGGCAATCCCTGTAGAACTGTTGAAGATCTGTTTTATTATGAGCAATTTAAAGCATACACAAATCTAGTGAGAACAATTAAATAAACCATTATGTTCTTATCACTCAACTTGAGTACTGACACATGTTAAAGCATTCTTGTTCATTGATGTCTTTTTAAGAATCTTTTTAAAGATTTATTTATTTTTATTCCATTGCATTAGTGTTTTGCTTGCATGTGTGTCTGTGAAGGTGCCAGATCCCCTGTAACTGGAACTATAGAGAGTTGTGAGCTGCCACGTGGGAATTGAACCTGGGCTCTCTGGAAGAGCAGTCAGTTCTCTTAGCTGTTGATTGAATTTTCTTTAAGTAAGGCAATGTAATGAGATTTCTACTCTTTCATGCTCTGCCATAAGGACTTCTTGGGTGGGGGCAGATGGGACATTGAATGGAGAAGGGGCAGAAGGGATGTTGCCATAGGAGACACAAGAAGAGCCTAACAAGCCATACAGAAGGGCTTAGCAGAATCTCTCAGAAAGGGGAAATTACCACTGGAGGGAACAAGGACCAGGAGGTATTAGGGATGCTATAGGATGACCACAGGATTCTGAGATGGTTGATACACTAGACAAAGACATCCTCTCCTCTTCCTATCACTTGCTTCTGGCACAGGAAGGCTGGTGCAGAATCATGTCCCAGGATGCTCTTTGGATTTCCAGTCCTGCTTTTGCTCTTAGATCATTTGTCTTTTTCTGCTAGGCTTGATTTTATCTTCCCAAGGTTGAGTGGTAAAAAACCTGGTCATTTTTCCTGGAGACAGCTTCCACGATAATCACTCACTAT
The DNA here is from genome assembly GCF_903995435.1 of Acomys russatus. Classification (NCBI taxonomy): domain Eukaryota; kingdom Metazoa; phylum Chordata; class Mammalia; order Rodentia; family Muridae; genus Acomys; species Acomys russatus. The sequence continues at coordinate 109,005,613 of NC_067169.1, forward strand.
TATTCATTTCCAGCCTCACACTGGCCATGGTGCAGAATCCTGGGTAGCACGCACTGTCAAGCATCAGTTGGTTCAAACTCAATTATTTTACAATTGCTTAGGAAACAGTCAAGCTGCTTGCTCCAAATGGCCAGAGACAAAGTCCATTCTTTCCCTACCTTTCTTCCTTTTTACTAGGGTTCTCCAGAGTGCCCTAGACTGCTGGAAACCAGCAGGGGACTGAGAGCTAACCTCTGCATATATATCAAAGGTTGGTGATGTTCCAGGACCAGCTCATGGCATCTATGGCTATATTCATGGCCAGAGTGAGAGCTGATTGGGAAGGTGTGTGTGTGGGGAGGACTGGGTGTGGTAAGGCCTTGCAATGCATCACTTCCTAACAAAACCAAGAAAAAACTGGGGGGGAAAACGCAAGCCACTTTCCTATATGGGGAGATGTAGGCCAGGGCTTCATTCTCAGATGGCATTTCCACTTCACACTTGAGCAGCCTTGGTGTCCATGAACTTCAAAGACATCTGAGTACCAACTCTGCAACATGGGGTGCTGGAAGTGCAGTGAGGAAAGCTGAATTGACTTTTAGACTTGGCAGTTTGGATTTTAATGACTAAAAGAACCGTACAATTAGAGAGCTTCCTCAGATTATGGGTAGGATGTTTGAAATGAAGTAGAGGGAGTTTGGGAAGATGACTCAAAAAGTCATAAAGCCCATTTTTCTACCTTTATACTTCAATAGTAGCAAAGGTGAAATCGAGACGATGCTATTTATAGTTTTAGAGTGCATGGCAAAATCTTACTAATAAGAAAGCCTTAGGGCTTAACTACAGTGACAAGTTGTAACACTGGTCAGCAGCATGATACCCTCCAATTTGTCAGATTAAGAGCTCCAACTCATGTACTAACAATCAAAAGAGGGAAGTTGGAAGCTTTGTGACCTGGCCAGGTACTGGTTCTTTTTTTTTTAAGATTTATTTATTTATTATTATGTATACAGTGCTATCTTCATGTACATCTGCAGGTCAGAAGAGGGCATCAGATCACATTATAGATAGTCGTGGGGAATTGAATTCAGGACCTCAGGAAGAGCAGCAGTCAGTGCTCTTAACCTCTGAGCCATCTCTCCAGCCCGGTACTGGTTCTTATCATTGGTAATAATGATGATGGTTATAATGATGATGCTTATGATGTTAATAATGAAAATAAAAATTACCAAGAGGCCTCTGAATGCCTCCCATTTACCAGGCACTACGCTTACTTTATTGTCTTTAATCATTAAAGAAATTCTGCTGTTAGGGAATAGTTTTGAGGTCACAATATTTTTTATACCATTAAGGAAAAAAGGAGGCTGGAGAGATTGCTCAGTGATTAAGATCACTGACTGCTCTTCCAGAGGATCTGAATTCAATTCCCAGCACCCATTTAACAGCTTATAAACTTTTGTAACTCCAGTTCCAAGGGAATATGATGCTTTCTTCTGGCCTCTGTGGGCGCCACTTGCACATGGGTGCACATATATATGTGCAGGCAAAATATCATACACATAAAATACATCTCAAAAAAGAAATAAACAAACCTGAAAAAGTGTTTATTGGTTGAAAGGTCCTAAGATACGAGATGAGTGATTCATTATAAGGATCGTGCACTACACTGCTAGCTCTGCCCTTACAGACAGGTTGTCACTTACCCAAAGTCATCTAGTAAGTGTGGAAGTTAATAGTTCAAACCTGTTCTAGTTGAACCCAGCATTTCCCAGGCTGCTTTAAGAAAGGGTAAAGGCAGCAGGGTTGATCTAGACTTAGCCAAGACAACATTGTTAAAATGTTGAAAAGGCGAAGGGGAACTGGGAATCACTGGACTTGTGGGAGTGCCCATGCAGTTACAAACAAGGTAACTTTTTGTAGAGACCCAATATAAATTCTAGATCACATACCTTCCTCCTTAACAAGTTCACATTAAATCAATGGGGGAAATGTATAGTTTTGTCCTGGAGTGACTGCCATGCAAGTATTTTAATTTTCAATGTTTTGAGCTATTCTGGTAGTATTTACTTTCAGCCAACCCATAGAAGTTGTGTCTGCAAAACTAAATCAAAATGAAATAGCATCTAGGTGGGAGCAAATAAGTGCCCGTTCTGTAGCCTGGGGAAGCATGAAGTTTGGATTTCAAAGCTACAATCTATGCAAATAAACTGGATTGTAAGAGAAAATGATTAGAAAAATCATGGTATGAATGAAGAATAAAGAGGAGAAGGCTTGGTTTCTGCCTTATTTCTGTGGCCAGCTTGCAATGTGACCTTGGGAAGACCCCACCCTTCTTCTTCTCTGTCCTGTACTCCATCAAATGGCACATAAGGGGGAGGAGGAGCCCAAGCCATCTTTAAGAATCCTATCCATTTAAGACTCAGAATTCTTACTTTTTGGCTGGTATTATTAGGAATCCAAAGCCTAGTCTAACTAAAGTTTTAAATGAAAAAGCCCACTCTGCTCTGCTTCAGCCAAACAAGGGTAACAAGAGCTGGATTTAGCTGCTTACTTCAAACAACTTTACAAATGTGAAAAACACATGAAGTAATGCTTGTCACATTGGGGAAACAATCCTTACAGGACAGAAATCCCTAAAGGGTGGTGGTGATCAGTTCTCCACTTGTTCTTGTGTGTGACCTAGAAGGAGTTCCCATGAAGTCAAGGCTGAGCCTAAACACCCCTAAGTTAAAGAGGCATTTTAGAACTCAGGAAGTAAGGATGGCCCCAAAAGAAAGCTCTTGAGAAATATCTGTAAAAAGTTCCTCACATGCCCTTGGCTGCATATTGATCAAAATCACTTTAAGAAACTGTGCATGGTTGGGAGAAGAACAACTCAGAAGGGGGAGGGGAAGTGATTTCTAGGGCTCTCACAAGGCTAGGAGTTGCCCAGCTTCTCAACTGTCAGTCAGATAAAAGCCCTCCTAATATCCAAGGCATCAGGCTGGGTGCCCAAAAAAAGACTACCTCCATGATAGATCCCAGTGAGGCTTTGTGTAGTGTGTCCAGTTCAACATTAGTAAGCTTAAATCAGCAGGGCACAGTGGCACAGGCATTTCTTCCCAACATTCAGGGAGGCAGAGGCAGGCGGATCTATCTGTGAGTTCGAGGCCAGCCCGGTCTAAAAAGTGAGTCCAGGACAGCCAGGGCTACACAGAGAGACCCAGTCTGGGAAAAAAAGAGAAAGAAATGAAAAGAAATATTAGACCAAGCACTGAAAGGCCTCAACTCTTTCCAAAAGACTGCTACAATTTAGAGCAAGGCTCACCAGTCCTGAAAGGCGTAACTAGCACTCAACAATATAGAATTTCTCACATCTGAAATCCAGGAAAATATCATAAGATATGCCAAATAGAAAACTGTGTCCTATAGTACAAAAAAACAAACAAACAAAAAACAAAACAAAACAAAAAAACAACTTCTCAAGTTATCATTAGCATATATGAAAGCATTAGTAAGCAATTACACACAATACCTTCTTACAAAATATGCTTCCTATGCTAAAGAGACACAGATTCAGTTCTTACATCTACAGATAAAAATGTAATGCTGGATATAGAAGCACACTGTATGATATTATTATTGTGCTATATATTGTCAAAGGGAAAAATACTGGTGACCTCGAAGACTTAGCAATAAAAGTGTCCAAAATAAAAAACAGAGAAATAAGATAGAAATAAGTTAACAGAACAGAAAGATGTGGGGCAACTTCTTATGGCTTTAATGCATGTGTAATTGGGGCCCCCGATGGAAATAAGGGTGCAGAACCATTATTTTAAGAAGTAATGGCTGCAGCTTTTCCAGATGTAATCAAAGTTCCAAACTCAAAGCGCCAAGAACCCCAACAAAACTCAAGTATAAAGTCACAGACATAGGGCAGGGGAGTAAGGGGAAAATGGGAGGGAGGGAGGAATGGGAGGATACAAGGGATGGGATAACAATTGAGATGTAATATGAATAAGTTAATAAAAATATATCTTAAAAATATCAAGAAAAATCAAGCTAACACAAACCATAAAGCTTAGTTTCTCCCTAAGCACTCACCATATAGCTAGTGAGGACTCAGAGAAATTCTACATCTTTTTTTTTATTTATACTGTATTCTGCTTGCATGCCAGAAGAGGCCATCAGATCTCATTACAGATGTTGTTGCTGGGAATTGAACTCAGGAACTTTGGAAGAACAGACAGTGCTCTTAACCTCTGAGCCATCTCTCCAGCCTCTAAAACCTCTGAGCCATTTCTCCAACCCCCCAAAATTCTACATCTTAGCACTGCTTTTGGAATGAAAAATAGTACAACCATAATGAGAAGTAATCTGGTTAGTTTAAACAGTATTAAAGAGAAATAAAAATACTTGTCCACTGCAAAGATGGAAGCAAATGCTTTATAATACCTTCATTGATTAGACTAAATCCTGGGAGAATTCTTAGTATGGAACAACAGGTAGACGGTACATATATCATATATGTATATTATATATATACACATATATATGTATATTATACACACACACATATATATGTATATATATGAAAATACTATTCAGTCAATAAAGAGAATGGATTTTTAGTGGATGATGATCAAAATAATGATGCTGGATGAAAGAAGCCAGACGCAAAAGATTATACATTGTATGATTCCATTTATGTAAAATTCCAGACATTCTAGCTAAAGTGACAAAAAGTAGATCAATGATTGCCTTGGGATGAGAGAAAAGGAAGGGGGCCCAATTAAAAAGGCTCATGAAGAATCTTTTGGCAGTGACATAAATGTTCATCATCTTGATTGTGATGATGGTTTTATAAGAATATACTCCTATCAACACTCATCAAATTGTACTTGTTAGGTATATACAGTCTAATTTACATATATTACACTGAAAGAAACAATTTTTAAACATTATGAAAAATAAAACCTGAAGCCAATGGTTTGCTTGCCATGGTCTTACCTCCAGTGTTAGGACACCAACTGGTTTTCCCAAATGGAAGCAATCAAGCCTTCTAGCACCTCCATCTTGGCTCTCATCTATCTACCCCTGTGTTCTAGAAATCAGCATTTCTGTTCTGTCTTCCCTATGTAAGCTCTGTTCCAATGCTTGCAGAATAACATCCACCCTCTTGGAACTGCCTACTAGTCCCCAGTTACCAAGGACTACATGTGATCTCTTTCAGCTTAATTTCATGACTGTTGCGAGGTAAACCGAAGGCTAAGAAAGAATCCAGGAGTGACTTAGAAGTAGTTACTCAGGAATATGTAGCGCTGGTTGTTAAATTTAGGACTAACTGAATTTACGCCCAGGTATTTATATGTTATTTTGCTTCTATATCCTAAGGGTTTTTGGGTGTCTCCTTGGTGTGTAAGGAACTTTACCCATTCATCTCATCTATTATTTAACAATTGTCAAAATTGTTAATATCCCTTATTGCACAGCTATGGAAACAGAGAGCAGAGAAACTATATAATTTGCTCTCAGCTCTCACAAGCACAGGTAGATAACAGCAGAGCCTATTCTCTATAGCCACTTGCCTTATCAGCATGCCTAGGAGAGGCAAGGTTTAGCTCCACTAATCTAGGAACCAGCCCTACTCTTTTCCAGTCCATTTGCCCACAGGCAACAGTGCTTGTGACCTAAACTACAGTGTGTACCAGGTGCCATGATGAGCATACCCCATTCCAAGACCAGTATTCCTCTAGTGGAGGTCCTTATAATCAGAACAGTGGTAATGAACACCAAACACTCAAAGTAGCAACTATGTCCACCTTGTTATGGCTCTGCATTAAATATCAGGGCTTGCAGAGTTTTTCTAAGACTTGTGGATATTTTGTTTGTCACTGCATTAAAAATCATTTTGAAATCTTACTTCATGAAACAGTGTGAGCACCAAGACTAATTACAGTTAGGAATCAAAAGAGACCACAGCCTAAACCACAGAAAGGCCATTCATCATGCGTGCTCAGGTGTTTTGTTGAGCTGGTGGTGTGGTGTGTTAGGTTGAAAAATAGTACCCTAACGCCTCAAAGCAGTCAATAGAAACTAACAGTATGTTGCTACAACTAGGAAAACATTTCAGCTGCGCTTGGATATTAGCAGTAGAGGAAGAAATAACAACCTGCTTAGGCCATATAAGCATTAAATTCTACTCAGAGGAATGCCAACGGTGGTGCTTTCCCAGAAGATGTATAAAACTAGAAATGGAGATAGAGTGGAATGTATCTAACTTGGAAAGTCAGGCTCTATCCATTATACCACACTATTTTCAAGACCCTTCATCTCCCAGTTGAAGCTTAATGACTAATATACTCTTACCCAGTGGCTGGTGTGAGGGATAAAGTGCTCTGATCTGGATTCTACTCCTCCGCCTGGCCCAGGCCCTCTCTAACCTCATCTCTCAAAGGAAGACTTTAAGTGAGATGACATTTGGGTTACTCAGTTGGTCTAGTGGCAGAACTGGCCCTTTCATTTGGGGTGCAGAAATCCCAAGGAATTGCACAAAGGAGGCTTGATTGCCTAATGTGTTATTTTGAATGGTTAATGGGATTCTTTCATTCAGTGCATTATGTTATACTTGCCTACACTGATGCTCACCTGCTACTTTTCAGCCCACTCACCCAGCCTCTCAGTATCTTCCTGCAGTTTAATCTAAAAATCTTAACATGTTACTAACCAGAATTGTTAGATGTTGCCTAGAAACCTGATATTTTTACTAGACTGACTCAGTTTCCACATAGATTTTGAGTGTGTCAAATGAGACATATCCTTCTACTAGTTTATAGGAAGAGGTTATCTCCATAAAGAAAGTTATTCTTATGCCTGTTTCCCACCCTATATCTGTTGTTTGTTTCATTTACATGAAATGCTCAGGATAGGTAAATTTAGAGACAAAAAATAGATGAATAGTTTCTTGGGAGTTGGAGGTATAGGGAGATAGAAAACTTAGCTGAATAAAGTTTAGAGGGTTTCCTTTCCCTTTTGAGATGACAATAAATTTTTAAAGTTGGCAGTGGTAAAGATGTATACATATCTATGACTATCCCACTGTACCCTCAATCTTTGAGTGACTGCACTCTTTGTCAAAAGCTTCTGTTCTTACATTATTTTTTTATGTGTGTGTGATTATCGGTCTTAAAACTTATTGGTCATGCCTGATTTTTCCTCTTGTGAAAATGATTCAGTGGCCATTCAGCGCATATTTATTATGAATGTGTTTTTTCTACTGCTGTGCAGGGTGTTTTAGGTCCTTACCTTATGAAAGAGATAGTTATGTCAATGGAGTCCTCTGTTTAGGATAGGGTACATCTTCTGACTTAAGTCCATGGGAACATTTTACCTCTGAGTCTTAATAAGAAATATCTATTTAGGCTATCCTTTAGTTTAGGCCTTCAACAGCGACATTTGTCAACATCTAGGCCAATGACTTGGATACTCCCAATGGCAATTGAAACAGGCTAGACATCTGTGTGATATTCAGTTTGATATATGTTCACTTTTTCAAGTATGGGCATTTTTGGCTGTTCCCATTGATTTGTCTTGCTGGCATTCCCCATAGGTGATACCATAATAGCCTTTATCCTTTGACTTTCAAGTGACCCAATAAGTAACCTAAGACAGAATACAGTATAGATACTACCAATGTCCAAGTCTGTGAACCAATAAATTTTATTGGGTTTACTCACAGGAACATGGGTGAGGGGTTACTTACTTAGAGGAGCAGAAATGACTCAAAGATAGCTGTGTCACCAAAGTCCCCCTCAGCCCAGGTAACAACTCACAAACCTGGGAACCTGGAGCACATTGCAGAGCCTGAAGGCAATTCAACAGATTGAAGGATATCCTTTCCAGGTGCCTCAGTTGGTCTAAGCTGGTTCCAGGCAGCTTGTTTTTTCTAGACAGTTCAGCAGTCTCTGCTTCTTCAGGTGACTAACTTGTCTGAAATGAACTCTCAGCAGTCTTTCCTGGTTATAGGCTTTGGCGAATGGAGGGGCCTAAGTGAATCTGATTAGTTTCAGGGGCTTCCTGAAGCTATTTTGAGTTATATACTTTCTTTCTTAATGAATTTCCCTGAAGGATAGAATGTTTCGATTTTAGACAAAACTGCTACACAATACACTCCACTGACCAAATTTATTGTTTCTTGAGAACAGTGACTCTCACCTATAGTTTTGTTTTGGCTCAAGGATGCCTTTAAGAAATTGAGAAAAGCTAAGAGCTTTGGTCTATGCAAAAGTGCACATATTTTTGTGCATGAACACACATATACTTGGATACACACAAAGGCATTTTGACACATTTTCAGGAAACTCATGGACGTATGAAGCCAATGTATTGACTTTTGAGGCAAGGACCCACGGTTAGTAACTCTTGCTGTGGAAGACAGCTCTGGGCCTTCTCTGAGCCCAGTGTTCTCCCTTGTAGCTCAGTAATGCCCTTATGGACTAGGACAAATGTGGATGTTCAACAAACCAGCACAACTGATGCAGAGCCTTTCTTATTTCTAGAAGGAGCAATTCATTCTTAGAAAGTTCTTAGCTAGCGAAATTGTATTAAGTCCTTCCAACACCAAAAAGAGACTGAATGAGTGCTGCATGGGCAGATTCTTGTAATACCTTAGGGTCAAGGAGCTTTCCTTGATGAAAAGATTATTTATATGTGTGGAATGTTTGGAAAATGCTTATCTGGAAAAAAATCAATTACTTTCTATTACACAATCACAAATCTACTTTAAAAATTTAGCCCATTAAAGAGAAAGATAAGTGAGTGTGCAAAATGAATACGCCTCAAAAGCAAGAAACCTTAAAAGAAACTTAAGTGTGTAGGAGAGGTGATGGATGGTCTCCAAGTTTTTGTCACTCTGATTTCTTGGTTCTCAAAGGAGA